>NC_092577.1:14656012-14956012 GCF_037975245.1 Apostichopus japonicus
ACTGTACGCGTTCTTGTGGATTACACTGACTGGCTGCTATGCACTTGAATGCATAAGTAAGTTAATCTCTTAATCTTCTTTATTAATCTATAATATTTACATAAATACCGTCTTTGCGCACTTAACGTTGGTTAAGTTCGAATAATTTCGATGCCAAGTACATGGCAGTGAAACATCGATGTTTAAAACTTGAAAAATGTGAACGAGCTTTTAATATAACATTATGTGGTGCTCTTTCTTTAACTATGCACAAAAGTTGTTCCTATTCAGAATACAAAGTAATATGTAAAAAATATTTGAGAGACAGGGAGCGCGCTAGAAAGAGAGAGAGGTGCAGAGAGATATAGAAAGAGGTGGAGATATGCAGAAGATGGAAGGATGGAAGTGAAAGGGAGGAGTGAGCGGATGATATTGCTCATTTTCAATTAGGGTATTCCTTGCATTCACATCATTTTAAAAGGTGCTAAGAAGTATATAATCCAAAGAGCAGACCACAATTGGATATATACCACTCCAATCTGGGGGCACATGGATCGTCAATTATTCGAACATTCAATACTTCCTACATGGGTATTCCACTTCAACTTCAGCCACCGCAATACTCATTCTAGATTTAAGAGGCATTTGTGACACATCTTCGCCCTTTTTGAATCACGAAGAAACTTGACCGAATTTGACCCCCTGTCCTTTATTGATCAATACTCACTTAGGCAGTACATCTTATAACCAGAGACATCACGGTTGGGGTTAACGAAATTAGAAGTCGTTTGCCACATTCTGTCTTGCATGAATCTGACCTACTTTGAACTTTAATCTCAATTGATCACGTGCTATCAGGGGTTTTAATATAATGTAAACTTTCATTCTCCAACATCGCACGTTGGTTTGAGGGTTTCGGCCATTTTGGTATACGAGTAATGACCCAATACCTGTTTTTTCATTATCGTTTCAACTCTGAAGTTTTCACTATCATGAGTATACCCTATACTTCCCACACCTTTGCACACATCACGTTTAAACTCTATCAATCTACTGATTTATCATAAAACAGCGAGTCTTTTGCCTAAACTGAGCTCATTTGAAAATACGTCCTTTAATACCACTGCCATAACGATTTACCTGCCTCGGGCATTTGAATAGGCTCTCGCAGTAGATCGGGGGAAATTTGAGCTGAGGAAGTAACTTTTCCTTGCTCGTTCCCTTAGCAAGGCTATTACGTGACACACAGGCTAATGTTCCAGACTAATAACCTTAAAAGGTGCAGAAGTGGCCAGTGACGAAAAATAAACGGCAGTCTTACTAAAGGGTGGATTTTCAAATGCCAAATTGACTTTTGACCTGGTTTGAACATATGGTTGACCTGATATACGTGGTCATGGTGGCGCGGGTGTGGGCGTGTGTGCAAGTTCGTGTGTGACGCCCAGATTGTAAACACGATATCGCAAGATAGAAATCATCGATACGTTTTAATCTTGGCATTTAGATGCCCCATATCAGGTAGACATACCCCATTCTTATTGGTGGAGGTCAAAGGTCAACTGAGATCACCAGGGGTGAAACTTTGTAAACCTTGTAAACACGACATTTCAAGTTAGAAAGCATAAGTACTTCTCATCCTTAGCATGTGAATGCATTGTAGTGAGTTAAAGAGCACTATTGCTTTTGGTGGAATGTCATCTGGGGTCACCAGAGGTCAAACACTAAAAACCTTGTAAAGACGATATATCATGATATGTAGTAAGAATACGTTTTATACTTTAAGGCAGTTGTATATTTCATATCAAGTATAAGATACATTTAGTGTTTCAAAGTTCATCTGAGATCACCAGATGACAAATGTTAAAAACATTGTTAACACAATATCTCAAGTAAGGAAACAGTTATACTTTTAATACTTGGAATATGGATGCGTTATATTGAATAGAAGAGCTCAATTAATTTTAGTCGAGGTCAAAGGTCATCTGGGTCGTCAGCAGTCAAAATCTGAGAACATTTAAAACATGATTTTTCATGGTAGAAATCATGGATACTTTTCATACATGGTATATGGATTTGCCATATTGAGTACTAGAATCCTTTTGCTTGTGAGGTCAAATCTGATTTGTTGTCGCCAGAGGTCAAACTCCGAAAACCCTTTAAAATGATATCTAAAGATAAGAATCATGGATAATTCTCACACTTGGTGTGTGGGTGCATCACATTGAGTACAATACCCTATTGTTTTTGGTGGTGTGGATTGCTACGTACTGTAGAATGACCTGCGTTTATCGTGTCATAGTGTAAATGTACATCAAAATAATGGTTCGGGACATTTACATTCTAACAGCTATTTCAGGTTAACAAGCAGAAGTCTAGTGCAATAAATTCATCAAAACCTCAATGCATTTTGCATTCTGGTTTAAATTAATACATAAGCTGTAAACTGTCTGACATTCTACATGGGTTTTGAGGGTTGCGGTCATTTGTCAATGCACGGTGGTAATACATACAATGCTCTGAAACATACCCACCAAGTTTGAAGTCTTTGAGCCAGACGCAGTTTGAAAAAGGATTTTTTACACAATTAGGCCAATTCGGTAGCCACGTTATGCCCCAAAACTCTTTTCGGCATTTTATCTTGAAGGATTCAGCCATTTTGGTATGCGAATAATCACATTACTAAAATGTTGTCTTTTGGGGCTATTTGACCTTTGCACTTTGAACCGTGCCGTTGTACATCACGTAGGCGCTATATGATATGCCTTTCCACAGACCCACATGCGAATCGGAAGTAGTTTGAAAATCATATATTTGCGAAAAGGCGTTTCACGAGCAACACTGTCACCTGACGATCGGTGGAATTCTGACACTTGGTATGTGCCCGGGCATGAGATGTAGTGCCTACATGACTAACGACGTCATAGGTTCAAAGGTTAGGGGTTAATTCGTAGTACGAAAACATCATTTCGACCATTGCGAGCATACCTAAACGATAAATGGCCCATGTATAGCAGTATGAAAGCAGTATGGAAGTTTACAGTACACTAATTAATGTAAAACGACAATGGTCGCATGGTCAATGGTTTTCCAACGTGTGAAAGGTGCATGTACAAAATATACTTAAAACTTGGTGAGTCAGAATAAATATCAGTGGCGGAGCTAGAGGTATTGGTCAGGGGCGAGAATTGTCTGTAGGGCGCTTTCGACACTATCTAAGCGGAGCGCCACCACAGGTTGGCGCGGAGCGTACAGAAAGATACCGCCGGAAATGACCCTTTACAACACACTGATCATGGAGCGGCGTATAACGTACACTGCATGCCGACCTAAAGTTTGGAGTTTATTACTATTTCAGCCACTGCTATTTCAGCCACTGCGCGTGGCGTATCGTCTAAAAATAGATCAAAACCCCGTACAGTTCTTGGAAATAGTTTCGAACAACGGAAGTGCCGATAAATTAAAGGCCGCCGTTAGAGCATTTTGTCAGAAAATAACACCAACAAAATGTGAAAAATGTCAACAGGTAGATGAGAGCGCGATAAAAAAGTCAGTAATCGCGAATAAGTAAAAAGTGGTAAAAAGCTGAATAGGGCACCAGCAGTCCATTTGAGTCCGCCAGGGGGAGGCATTCGCCCCTGGCTGTATGGACGCTCCGCCACTGACTGAGTGGTCATATCTTAGCGGTAATGCAGAGAAAAAAAAGAATAAAGATTTAGATGTGAACTGCAACTCCGTGAATGGATTATCTATAGTTGTGGTATTTTTATAGTATTTATTAACCATCCATTATAGCGTTTCAACTTGAAAAGCGGCTAAAAACTCAAATAATTATACAATGCTCGAGACTGTTTTAATGATAAATGCCTGATGTTGCATGAAGGATACACATCACATACATACATTCTACATGCATAATGAAATGGGGTATTCGTATTCAATATAAGTATCAGGACAGAAAAAGTTACTGCCGTTAACTGGCAGTGCTTCTAAGCAGCAAGGGCGTCGGAATGTGTCCAATCCAGGAGAGGGAGGTTCGAAGGAGATGTCCTGGGCAGTTGGACATTTGGTTTTCATTTGATGGAGAAAACCCGCCAACGAGTTACATGTCATAGTTCAAAGGACATTAAGTCGAGAAAATGTTTTTGGTCATTATGAAGTGCCAAAGGTCCATGTAAGAAATCAGAAAGTAATGTTTATGTTGCATCAGTTATCAATTATCCTAAAGGATCAAAGGTCACGTGTTCGATGGAGAAACACGCCAACATTGTCAACTTGCCATAATGGCCGAAATGTCACTCACGCTAAGTAAGATATCATCATGCTTACGTTGTTTACGTCGTGTTAATTAGGATAGAACACCATGTTGAAAACGCAACTTTCAATATCTATTTCGTGTTAACGTTAAACGTCAATGTCACGTGCGTAATGGTCAAAGGTGATCCATCTAACTAATGAAATCCAACTAAACTTTTATTTTGGCTGTTATGCACATGTCAGAACTGAAACTGACATACGCATGTAGGCAAGACGGCTTTTAATGTTTGTATTGTGTCGTAAATGCCTTCAAACTTGTAATGGTGATGTCTACTACAAACATGGTATAGGTACATGGTATGTATCATGTACCAAGGTCATATGACCAACGTTTGGGACGATATCTGCAATCTGCAGTTATTTGCTGAAATTAGCTCAGACATAAACGATATCACTAGTTTGTTGCGTTATGTAACAACAGAGATATAAAACCTTGACAAAGCGTCTTGTTTTTCAAAACACATGTCTTTGTTAATACTTATACGCTACACCTATACCACACTTCCATAGCAGATAAGAGTAGCCAAACCTATGTTGCATGCAAATATTGAATCGAAAATGCTATTGTCATTAACTGTAAACAGTTGATGATCATTGTAAAATACTTTCTATTTTTTGTTGGAGAGGGGAGGGGTCAATAAAGAATGAATAAGTTAGAAATGTGAGGAGAGCGTTGCATCAGTAATTTGAGTGTGAAAAATGCCATTTTCTGTTAGAACCGTAGAACCGTTACAACAGTATCTAGCAGCTATAATGTGGTGGAAAGATGAGGCTTTGCAATTGAAGTAACGATACACGATAACAATTTCGTGTATTTGGAATATTGCAAATAATAACATGCATGACAGCGCAAAAGTAATTATCAAGAGAATCAAATATTTGAAATGCAAACAGTTACAATTATTCTATATATATATATATATATACTCTTATGTCTTGATCCTAACAGAATTCCCATTAAGCTGCCTAAGAAGTGCGTATGTTACCTTTAATTTGTTTCAATCATGGTTATTCACCTCACCCCATCGTATTCCAAACTTTTTCCAAAAGAACTGTTTTGACCGCTTTCATGAAAAAAAAAACATTTGAAAGTAGAATTTGTGGTAGAGGTGCTTGCAAAGTGTCTAATGCTCTGTTACAACATATATGTATCGTGTATACCACAGTTGTTAATTGTGTCCACCATAGACTGGTATATAGCAATAACATGGGCAACCTTTATATATATATATATATATATATATATATATATATATATATATATATATATGTATATATATATATATATATATATATATATATATATATATATATATATATATATATATATATATATATATATATATATATATATATATATATATATATATGTATGTATATATATGCGTAACCTATGATATAATCTACGTACACCTGCACAGCTACTATTTTACCTCATTGTTATTCTTCACCGTGAACAGTATGAATTCACAATAATAAGCTTGTCATTTCTTTAAGTCAATGAAATTCCAAACATATATCTTGCCTTGTGTGCAAATTACTGTCGGATATTATATAATGACATTAGTTTGTGTACTGAGTTATATTAGCAATGAGATTGCATAAATTGTGTAGCCTAACAATAGTCTTACGGTGACTTCAAAAATTCCCTTTCCCCTGATGTTACAACTGTCTACAGATCCTCATGACGAATGCGGTATGTTGACATTAATTGCTTGAACTTGCAGTCCTTTCTTCGTTTCAAAGAATGACTTTAGGCACATGGTTCATCTTGATAGGTTGCAGATTGTTGAAACGCACTACTCTCACTCTCTGTTGTATTGCACTGTCAATTAAACACAAAATGCCATTTAAACACATATGGATCATCAGTTAAAGTGACTGGGATACTAAGTCTAACACATGAGGATCATCAGTTAAAATGACTGGGCTACTAAGTCTAACAGATCATTAGGTCAGTTTCACAGTTGCAACACAAAGCTCAAAAGGAAAACATACGGCAAATAACATGCCCACAATTCACTTCATGTTTGTATAAGGTCAAAACAGCATGCTCTCGTGGGGCGATCAGAATTTATAATACAATGGATTCACCTTAAGATTTAGACATGTTCCTCCAGAGGACCTCCAGAGAATGAGCATTTGAATATTCTGAAATCTGCAATAGCTTGAGCAATAAGTTGTTATCTCTCAAACTTTATCTTAATGACGATGTCAATTTTGCCTCAAGTTATCAAAGGTTCAGTGTGACTTTATCTATATAACATTGTCCGTTGGAAAATATCGTGTACTTAAACAGTGTGTAATTTGTTACATTCAGTATACCAAACGGTCGGTCGGTCAGTGGGTCGGTCGGTCGGTCGGTCGGCCGGTCGGCCGATCGGCCGGTCGGTCGGTCGGTCGGTCGGTCGGTCGGTAACCAAACAATACATTGTGCTCGCTGTGTGTGGCAGGGTGTGTTGCAGAAGCAATATATATATCGAATACCAATTATCCTTTAATATACATCTCGCAACCACGTTTAAACTTTGGAAGCTCCGTGCAAATTGTATACTTTCTTACCCCCACCCCCTTTTTGTAACCCCATCCAACCACTCTCCAATAGATAATGTGATACAACTTAAACATGTTTCAAAACTGTACTGTTTTTTATGGTTTGACGGTTAATGTTTATCCTCTTGATTATTTCTCTTGATTCGGACAGACGTCTACAAACTCTGTGACTTGAGTGCGTAAAGTATTTTCAATGATGTTATTATTAGTATAACTATTTATCTTATCATTTGAAAGTAGATGGTTAAATAATTGAAAAACAAAAGAAAATAAGTAACCATCCGAAAGATTTGATCTACTTTCACGCCATGCATATAAATATGATATTCCTTCAATATTATGGTAAGAAGGTAAATTTCATTCCTGGATAATTGTTAACACATCCTCACAGGTTAAGTATAAAGACATTAGATTCTTGACAAATCTAATATTTGTGTGCATATTATTTACGATACGAGCGATAAACCCAAAATTAAGAAGTATTTAAATAAGTGTCCTAAAGCCGGAATTGGTAAATTATGATGTTCTATTAATGTACTCTTTCTTCTTTCTCTTTGGTCGTTCTCGCAGATCCCAGCAGGTGTAAAGGTATATGACGACGACGATGATGATAATGATAATGATGATGACAATGATAATGATGATGATGATGATGATGATGATGATGATGATGATGATGATGATGATGATGATGATGATGATGATGGTGGTGGTGGTGGTGGTGATGATGATGATGATGATGATGATGATGATGATGATGATGATGATGATGATGATGATGATGATGATGATGATGATGATGATGATGATTATGATGATGATGATTATGATGATGATGATGATGATGATGATGATGATGATGATGATGATGATGATGATGATGATGATGATGATGATGATGATGATTATTATCTAGCACTTCTTTAATTTGGCCTTTACAGAATTGATAGAAGAATGCGGACCATGCATAGGTAATCACATGTTACTTAAAGTTAAATATTAAAGACAGCAGTCCACGACACTAAATCGCAAACACCCTTCATGAACATTTGTAAATGTTACACCCTACAGTAATGAAGTACGCACTGAACAAAACAACCTTTGTCATTGTACCCCTTGAACTAAAATTCGTCATTGTATATGATTTTTGATAATACTTAACTTGTGAAGTCCCTATCACGTAGCACCGTCGTACTCTAGTAGCATCTTAACCACATAAGTCCTTAAAGTACTTGGCATACACATTACACCTGTGAAGTCAGTCCATTGTTTCCACAAGTCTTAGCTAAATGTTGCTTATTGTAACTCTAACAATAACGATAAAACTGTAAAACATTTGTTCTTTTCATTGCGGCCTTTGTTACACGTCCAGGTGGTTGTGGTATGTTACTCATAATTATGTATTTTCTCAGTTCTATCCAATGGTGCTTAAATCCATTCCTATGATAGTACGACGAAACTGTATTCTTAAAAGTGATGAAAGTGACACTTAGAAAATTAGATAGTTTGTTATGGAAATTGCCCTTGTGATATGATCAAACTGCACTGGATATTAAATCAAAACCATGTATTTTTTATGGGTTACGTGAACCGTTATATTCGGTAGATAAGATTTCCATTAACGATTGCTACCGTAAAGCTTTATTTGCTTTCAACGATGAAAGACAATAGCACACACACAGTCTTTTAATTAACTTGCATTGTAATTAATTAATTCAGACAAATATACTCCGTCAACGAAAAAGTAAAATGAAACAACTTGATATTTGTTAAGTGTTTATGGTGTATTTTAGGATTAAACAAACAATTAGTTTCATTTTCTACGTGATCCGAAGAGTAAACGCATAATCAAACCAAAAATATTAGCTGATAGAGATGCAGACTTAGGTTGTACAATCCCGATGGTGATGTCATAACAGTTTCCTTCTGAGAGACATCAATCGTGTCAGACGGAGCAATTTTTTAATCTCATAGTGATGCGAGAGTTGCCAGTAGATAACAAACTTGTATTAGTTTCTCTTTTTTTATTGTAGTGTATTCATGATGGTAGTAAGCCACTTTGGTTCCAAAGACTAACGAAGTAGTAAACCGTTGCTCCGACAAGTGGTGTGACATCGGAAAGAACATTTAAACACTTTTCCTGCAAATACAAACATATTTCTCCTTAACTGATGGGCACGAAAAGTCCGAAATACATATTCACGTGTTGTATTGATGTCACCAAATACCAGTTGAACAGGTGTCAAATGAAAAATTCCAAAGAGAGTACGGTAGTAATATAAGACACTAAACATTTCGCATCGTAATAAGCAGCTCTCATTGTTATTAGATTTGATTTTCCCATCTAGCAATCTGGTTAAAACTGTTAAAATTTTCAACCCATTTAAAGGTGTGGCAATGTAGAGTAGAATGTAATCTATAACTGCATTCTTTACACGCTGAACCGGACCTCTTGGTGAAGGCGAGCTTTCTTGTTATCGCTTCACTTGCATTCCATCGCAAAATATTCGTTACAGCCACGTTATTACAAAAGAACCTTACAATCCTCTACTCATTACTAATGATGCGCTCGAAAATATCAATGTAATTATTTCATTTCTTCATGAACTCATGTCGATTTCAGGTCAATTAAAAAAAAAAGAAACAAGAGGGCAATCCATGGAGTTACAAATCCCATCTCCTCCATGACAGGAGTGATTGTTGGGTTACTACTGAACGCATTTGGTTGCTATCGTTAGGCCAATTTTATCTTTGACCTCAGTTGACCTTTGTCCTTAACCCTAAACACCTAAATCTGTACTATTTTAAAATTCGTCACATCATCCTCTACATATGGTGTGGTTTAATGCCCTTTCCCTACATATTGACAAGCAGAAAATGGCTAAAAAGGTTTCTTGAGCTTTGGTATTTCAGGTTGCTGGTTATGTTTGTGATGTCACGTCTCAGCTGCGCAAAACACAGAAATACAATGCTATATATGATCCTATTTTTTTCTCAAGAATTTAATGATTTTGAGCAGGAAAAGAAAATGAGCTAAAAGGCGTCATAACTGTAGAATATTAAAAATATAAAATGCTACCGTTATTTTTCCATTCTCTTCTTTGCTCCATTAGATTTCTATCAACTCTGCGACAAATGTGCGTATATCTAGTTGATAAAACAACAACATATTACATTGTGTGGACATCCAAATATTTAATTTTGAATACTTGATGATATTATGCATTGAACTGTGTTTGGAAAACTGAAATAATGCTCTAACGCCCAAAAATGTATTTTATCTTTGTATTGAATACGTTTTATATTTTGTTTTGTTTTATCAATTTCCTCCGCTAGTCTCTGACGTCATAAAGAAATTTATTACAATCCAAACTTCTTTTTCGCCTTTTTACAGTTTCTGAATCTTGCAGTAAGTTAAAAAACACGTCTTGTGTTGGCTTCTTTTGACGCCATTTTCTCGCTGCTAAGGTTGTTACGTGTTTTGGCGATGCACCCTGAATTTTGGACTGCTAAATTAAAATATTATAGTATGTTACTCTTTGACCACATCAGGATTGTGTAGGATTTTACAGGGGATTGTGTTCTTGGCGTTGCACGTGATTTCGCATGACTGTGGAGTTCTGTGTTCATGGCATTGTGCGGGATTGTGCTCATCTTAGCAATACCCAGGATTGTGAAGCACTGTTCACATGACATTGCGCATGATTTTGTTTATGAAATTGTGCAGGATTGTGTTCACGGTAATGGAAATACTTTAAAAAGTAGACAAAAGCAAAGTGCAAATAGATGGTCTCACCGAACGTTCACATACCAATAATGTGTAACATCAACTTCTAGATACGGGTTTTAAGTGGACTCATTTCGACCGACATGATGTATGTATGTATTTGTATGTATTTTAGATCCTCCTGCAAGCAGGAACTCCCGAAGAAGCCTCATTGGTTTATCAAAGCCGCAAGCTGACCGACGTCAGTCTCTTACATTCATATTTAACGTCTATGATTATGAATTGTTAATTGTCAACAACTATGTAACTGGACGACATACATTAATCTGGGAGTGACTCAAACCGGGGACCTTATGATTGAAAGGCACCGGCGTTTACCACTGATATAACACTCCAAAGTATGCTTTGTATGCTTTGTAATGACGGAATGGCTAATTGTGTAGGCTGTAGTCATAATGGTATCCATAAAATCTCATAGAAGAGACTTGTTGAAATCAAAATATTAAGAAGTGAATACATTAGTAGACATTTACATGAAATGAACAATTCATGGATGAATTAAAGGTTGTGAATTAAAGTGTGTGAAAAAGTAGAAAAGACAGAATATAACCTATAGACATTCACATGAAGTGAAGACCCCTCGATGGAGTAAATGCTGTCAAATGAGATTGTTTTAACTAAGTCAAAGTACAGACAAGCAGTGGAAACGTATTCAACTTCCGAAAATATGTATAAGATATTAACTAACGTACCAAATCGTAACCAATCTTCTTAGCCAACTTGCAACATAATAAATATAAAGTATACTACAGTTCAGTGAATCATCAAATGTAATGATCTGTACAACAAGGCTCAAGTTTGACAGATATTAACACATATACGAAGCGGTGAACGATAATGTGTAAATAACACTTTGATAAGTGACACATTCTATATATCATGATCCAGAGTTACAAATTCACTTACACAAATGGTAACGTTATATAACGAAAGGTTTGCCGACGATGTGTGGAATATACCGGAAATCAGGCTCCAAACAATAACGTAGCCACCTCTGATAAAGGTTTCCCCAATCTGTGAGGATTCACGACGAGAAGGGTAATATACCAACATCACTTACTGTTTTTTTTTATGACATAAACAGCTAATTGTTCTGGCTGTATTCAAAGCACTATAGTATGCTCTCGCAAGTTGAGTACTTAAGCAATAGATTTGCTGTACCGTAAAGAAATCTTCACTTTAGTAACGTTAATTTATGATCATATTTTGTTTTTTTGTTTTGTTTCTCTATTGAAGTCCCGGGTAAGATATTTTATTTTGAAGGTGTATATAAAAAATCAAAACATTATGAAGTGAATACATCTATATACATTTACATGAAGTGAAGACCCCTTGATGAAGTAATTGCTGTCTAAACCTACGTCTTAGTACAGACAAGCAGTGTTAACGCTTTCAAGTTATAAAAAGTGACCAACGGATTACACTTCAGTAACGTTATTTTACTTGAATGTTTATATATTTACTATTTAATTTGTTATGATTGCTCCATAAAGAAAGAGGCTAGACACCTCATTTCATTTTAGAGGCTTACATTGCAATAATAGCAACATCGCGTTACGTACAAACATTTAAGAAGTAATGAGTGCATGTTGATTATGTTTTAATGAAAAATCAAATGCACAATACTGATTAAACAGGCACACATTTTTAAAAGAGAGTAACATATTTTAGTGCTGAACAATAATAGAAGTGTTTGACATACCCACTTATTCAGATTTAGCAGGGTTTTCCTCGTAAAATAAATCAAACTGTGCCTAGTGATAGTATCCACTTTAATATCGGAATATAGTATATATGAAATCATTTTGAATGCCTCTTGTGTTTGTTGTGGTACACTCCACTGATCCTTATTTAACACAAGAAGAACTTCCTCACGACTGTAGCGGGTAAGAAAATTAGTAAACAAGGGGATCCTCTTAAATCTTACAACTGAATAAGAATGGCATTCATTGCAAAAAGAGGGTCGATGAATTCTGCGTTCTCAAGCAATGATGCATAAACTTCTGATAGAAATGACTGTCTTCTCTGATCTCGCTTATAGTGTAACGTCCTTATTTTATGTTATTTTCTGTTTCCTATGTTTTTTTACAAAAGGTTCGGGTAAGACATTTCATTAATTCTTTGACAGACTTTATCAGAAAGACTGTATCTATAACAGCATGATCCCTTCTAGCATTTCGATTGCTTTAATACAGCGACGTCGGATATGCGACCACGTCACTCAGTGATTTGTATTACAATGAAAGCAGACTGATTTGGCTGAAATCCCAACTCTTTACTTTGTCCTCGAATGTTGCTTACTTTAATCAGATAATTGTTGTAACATAAAAGTATACATTTCACTAACTTTACTTTCTGCTATTGATTTTCATTTTAAATTTGTAGCAAAATTATAGCATTAACTATTACGAAATAAATACATATATAGACGTTCACATGGAGTGAACACCCCCGTCATGAAGTAAATGCTGCCAAATTGATTTTCTTTAACTAAGTTAAAGTACAGAGTAGCAGTGGAAACGTCGTCGAGTTATAAGAAGACGTATAATATGTGAACTTACGTATCAAAACTAAGCAATCTTCTAAGCAAACTTCTGCAAAATAGTGAGTAAAAAGTATACTACAGTTCAATGAATTATCAAATGTAATATTCTGATGAAACAAGGCTCAAGTTTGACAGGTAATAACACATACAAAGCTGTGAAGGAAATGTCTAAATTCAACGTTTATTGGTAATATATACTGTATATCATGATTCAGAGTTACAAATGGAGTTCCACAGACGATAATGGGTGTGAAAAGTAGAAAATAAACAGTTTCTCTTTTAGTTTATACAACTAAATAAGAATGTTGAGCAGACGATTTGTGAGCGTGGTCCGTATCATGTTTCAAAGAATATTGTGTGAACCTCAGATTAAGTTGATACTATCTGTATGGATTCATGACGTCGGAGTATTGTACCAGCGTCACGTAATACATCGCAATACATTAATAGCCGCTTGTTCTTGCTGTATTTATAATACATCACTATGCTCTTGCATGTTGAGGATTTGAAAAAGAAAATTGTTGTTACATAAAAGAAATATACACTTAAGTGGCATTAATTTACTAGAATATTTTTGCCTCTTTTAGAGAAGGATGGTAGGACCTTTTAATTTGAAGACTTATAGTCAAGTAAATACGTCTAGACATGCACATTAAGTGAAGAACCCGTAGATGAAGTAAATGCTGCCAAAAGGATTTTTGTTTTAAATTTAAGTCGAAGTACAGACAAGAAGTGAATTTTTTTCATGTAACAAGGATGTTTAAGATGTAAACTGACTTACCAAAACGTAACCAATCTTCATACCTAACTTGCAACATTATGAGTAGAAAGTATATTACATTCCAGTGAATCATCAAATGTAATGATCTAATAAAACAGGGCTCAAGTTTGATAGATATTAACACATATACGAAACCTTGAACGGTAATGTGTAAATAAAACGTTGATTAGTGACACATTCTATATCTCATGACCCAGAGTTACAAATTTACTTACACAGATGGTAACGGGCTCGAAAAGTACAAAACAATGCATTCTCTTTAAAGTTATATAACTGAATTAGAATGGTTTGCAAACGATGGGTAGAGTAGACCGGAAATCAAGTTCCAAACAATATCGTAACCACCTCTGATTACGGTTTCTCCAATATGTGAGGATTCACGACGACAAGGGTAATATACCAACATCAATTAATGCTTTACATGAAATAAGCAGCTAATTGTTCTGGCTGTTTTCATAACACTAAACTATGCTCTCGCCTCTTGAGTACTTAAACAATACACTTGCTGTACCGTAAAGAAATCCTCATTCCTTAACGCTAATTTATGTTCATATTTTGACTTCTTTTTTGTTTGTTTCTCTATCGCAGTCACTGGTAAGATATCTTAATTTGAAGTAGAATGTAAAAAAAAATCAAAAAATTAAGCATTTATAGACATTCACATGAAGTGAAGACCCCTCGATGAAGTAAATCCTACCAAATTATTTTTTTGTAACTAAGTCATAGTACAGAAAAGCAGTGGAAACACCTTCAAATTATTAAAAAAAGAATGAAATATTAACTTACGTACCAAAACGTAACCAATCTTCTTAGCCAACTTGCAAAATAGTGAGTAAAACGTATAATACAGTTTATAGAATTATCAAATGTAATAACTTGTTAAAACAAGGCTAAAGTTTGATAGATATTAACACATACAAAGTCGTGAACATGTTTTCACGTGAGTTCACTGCGACAGCGGATATTCACCACCATTACTTAATGTTTAGCATTTAATGAGTGGCTGATTCATGTGGTTGTTATCATAACAGTCTTCTCTGAGCTGGCTTATAGTATAACGTTCTCAGTTTATGTTATTTCTGTTTCCTATTTTTTACACAAGTTTCGGGTCAGGCATTTCATTACTACTTTGGCAGACTTTATCAGACAGACTGTATCAATAACAGCATGCTCCATTAAAGAATGTCTATCGCTTTTAATACAGTGACGTCGGATATACGACCACGTCACTTAAGGATTTGTATTACATTAATATGTGACTGATTTGGCTGTAATCCTAACACTATAGTATGCTCTTAGTTGAGTACTTAAACAATATATTTACTGTACTGTAAAGTAATCTTCACTTCGGTAACGTTTATTTACGATAATATTTTGATTTCTTTATGGTTTCCCTATTGAAGTCACGGGTAAGAAGTTTGAATTTGAATTCTTAGAGTAAAATATCAAAATATTAAGAAGTGAATACGTCTATAGACGTCACATGAAGTGTCGACCCCCTCGATGAAGTAAATTCTGCCAAAATGTAGTTTTGTTCATGCTAAGTCAATATACAGACAAGCAGTGGAAAATTCTTAAAGTTTTATGTGGCAAACAGAGTACACTTCAGTATCTTTATTTTCCCTAAATGTTTATATATTTACTAATTTATGTTTCCCCTTTCTCTATAAAGAAAAAGTGCTAGACAATTAATTTAATTTTAGAAGTTTAAATTACAATTATAGCAACATAGCCTCGTGTACAGACATTTAAGAAGTAGCAAGTCAACTGTCCACTATGTTTAATGACACTTAAATGTACAAAACTGATTAAACAGGCACACATTTTTTTAAAAAGACAGTAACATATTTGGTGCTGAACAATAGTCGAAGAGCTTGACAACCCACTTATTCATATTTTGCAGGGTTCTCCTCGTAAAAAAAATCAAACTGTGTTTGGTTATAGTCGTATCCACTTTAATATCGGATAGTAAATATGAAATTAACTTTGTATATCTATTGTGTTTTGTTGTGGTACATTCCACTGATCCTTAATTAACACAAAATGAACTTCTCGCGAATGCAGCGGTTGAGAAAAACAGTAAACAATGTGATCCTCTTAAAGCTTACAACTGTTTAAGAATGGTATTCATTGCAAAAAGTGGGTTGATGAATTCTGCGTTCTCAAGCAATGATGCATAAACTTTGATAGAAGTGACTGTTATCTCGTGAGTTCACTGCAACAGCGGATATTCCCCACCATTACTTTATGATTAGTATTGATGGAATGGCTGATTCATGTTGTTGTAATCATAACAGTCTTCTCTGACCTCGCTTATAGTGTAACGTTTTTATTATATGTTATTTTCTGTTTCCTATGTAATTTTACACAAGCTTTGGGTAAGACATTTCATTACTACTTTGACAGACCTGATCTGACAGACTGTTTCTATAACAGCATGCTCCATTCTAGCATGTCGATTGCTTTAATACAGCGACATCGGATATGCGACCACGACACTTAGTGATTTGTATTACAGTAGAAGCAGCCTGATTTGGATGAAATCAAAACTTTTTACTTTGTCCTCGAATGTTGCCTACTTTAATCAGATAATTGTTGTCACATAAAAGTGTACATTTCACTAACTTTACTTTCTGCTATTGATTTTCATTTGAAATTTCATTTTAATTTTGTAGTAAAATTATAGCATTAACTATTAAGAAATGAATAAATCTGTAGACGTTCACATGGGGTGAATGCCACCTTGATGAAGTAAATGCTGCCAAAAGAATTTTTCACTACGTCAAAGTATAGTCAAGTAGTGGAAACATCTTTAAGTCATGAAAAGATGTGTAAGGCGTGAACTTACGTACCGAAACGTAACCAATCTTCTTAGCCAGTTTGCAAAATAGTAAGTCAAAAGTACACTACAATTCAGTGAATAATGAAATGTTATAATCTGGTGAAACAAGACTCAAGTTTGACAGATATTAACAAATACAAAGCTGTGAAGGAAATGTCTAAATTCAACGTTTTTTGGTGATATATTCTGTATATCATGATTCAGAGTTACAAATGGAGTTCCACAGACGGTAACGGGTGTGAAAAGTAGAAAAGACAGAATTTCTCTTTTAGTTTATACAACTGAGTAAGAATGTTGAACAGACGATTTGTGAGAGTCGTCCGTATCAGGTTCCAAACAATGGTGTGTGAACCTCAGATTAAGTTGATCAGCTATCTGTATGGATTCATGACGTCGGAGTATTGTACCAACGTCACGTAATACATTTCAATACAGTAATAGCCGATCGTTCTTGCTGTATTTATAATACTTTACCATGCTCTTGCATGGTGAGGATTTGAAAAAAAAGAGAATTGTTGTAACATAAAAGAAATATACACTTCAGTAACATTAATTAACGATAATATTTTGGCTTCTTTTTTTCTATGTAGGGAAGAATGGTAAGACCTTTTAATTTAAAGATTGATAGTTAAATGATCAAAATCTCTACAAGAAAATACGTCTAGACATTGACATGAAGGGAAGAACACGTAGATAAAGTAAATGCTGCCAAAATGATTTATGTTTTAATTTAAGTCAAATTACAGACAAGTAGAGATTTTTTTCATGTAACAAGAGGATATATAAGATGTAAACTGACGTACCAAAACGTAACCAATCTTCTTACCTAACTTGCAACATCATGAGTAAAAAAATATACTACATTTGAGTAAATCATCAAATGTAATGATCTGATCAAACAAGGCTCGAGTTTGATAGATATTAACACATATACGAAGCCGTGAACGGTAATGTGTAAATAAAACGTTGATTAGTGACACATTCTATATCTCATGATCCAGAGTTACAAATTACCTTACACAGATGGTAACGGGCTCGAAAAGTACAAAACAAAGGATTTCACTTTAAAGTTATGTTACTGAATTAGAATGGTTTGCAAACGATTGGTAGAGTAGACCGTTAATCAGGTTCTAAACAATATCGTAGCCACCTCTGATTAAGGTTACTCCAATCTGTGAGGATTCACGACGACAAGGGTAATATGCCAACATCAATTAATGCTTTTTATTAAATAAGCAGCTTATTGTTATGGCTGTATTCATAACACTAAACTATGCTCTCGCACGTTGAGCACTCAAACAACAGACTTACGGTAACGTACATAAATCTTCACTTCAGTAACGTTAATTTACGATTATATTTAGACTTCTTTTTTTGTTTCTCTATTGAAGTCAGGGGTAAGTAATTTTAATTTGAAGTCTTAGAGTAAGATATAAAAATCTTATGAAGTGAATACGTCTATAGATATTCACATGAAGGGAAGACCCCTTGATGAAGAAAATACTGCCAAAATGATATTTTTTACTAAGTCAATGTACAGACAAGCAGTGGAAACATTTTAAATGCATCTAAAAAAAATTAATGCAGCTTATTGTTCTGGCTGTATTCATTACACTAAACTATGCTCTCGCACGTTCAGTACTTAAACAACGGACTTGCGGTAACGTACATAAATCTTCACTTCAGTAACGCTAATTTACGATATTATTTAGACTTCTTTTTTGTTTCTCTATTGAAGTCAGGGGTAAGTAATTTTAATTTGAAGTCTTAGAGTAATATATAAAAATGTTAAGAAGTGAATGCGTCTATAGATATTCACATGATGTGAAGACCCCTCGATGAAGAAAATGCTGCCAATTTGGAGTTTGATTTTACTAGGTCAATGTACAGACAAGCAGTGGAAATATCTGAAAGTTTTAATAATGTGGCAAACGGATTACCCTTCAGTTACATTATTTTCCTTTAATGTTTATTTATTTAATAACTTATGTTTTATAAAGAAAGGTGTTAGACAGTTCATTTCATTTTAGAGGCTTACAATTACAATTATAGCAACATAGCCTCGTGTACAGACATTAAAGAAGTAACGAGTAAACTGTTGATTATGTTTAAATAAATAATTAAATGTACAAGACTGATTAAACAGGCACACATTAAAAGAAAAGAGTATTTGGTGCTAAACAATAGTTGAAGAGCTTTGACATACCTACTTATTACAATTTAGCATGGTTCTCTAGAATGATATTAATTGCTAAAGGAGGGTCGATGAATTCTGCGTTCTCAAGCAGTGATACATAAAGTTCTGATAGAGGTGACTATTATCACATGAGTTTACTGCGACAGCGAATATTTACCACCATTACTTAATATTTAGAAATTAATGAATGGCTGATTGATGTGGTTGTTATCATAACAGTCTTCTCTGATCCCGCTTATAGTGTAACGTTCTTAGTTTATGTTATTTTCTGTTTGCTATGTTTTCTACACAAGATACGGATAAAACATTTCATACTAAATTGACATTCTTTATCAGACAGACTTTTCTATAAGAGCATGCTTCATTCTAGCATTTCGATTGCTTAAACGACGTCGGAAATGCGACCACGTCACTGGTGATTTGTATTACATTAATAGCTGACTGATTTTGCTGCAATCTTAACCTTTTACTTTTTCCTCGAATGTTTCCTACATTAACCTGATAATTGTTGAAACATAAAGGAGTATACATTTCACTAACTTTATTTACGGTATTGAGAGAGGGATAGGGACAGAGAGAGCGATGTTTTGTAACGTTAATGAAAATACAGCACCCTGGCGTAATGTTTCCTTATCAACTTAGACAATTTTGCGAAATAAAAAGTAAACGAATAATTACATGTACAGTGATTATCAAAATGCGGTTGTTTGGTAATAACTTATGAACTGTTTTGCAGTCGGAACAGTAATAATGTAATTAACTTCGGATATCACTAATGGCAAGCAGGCGGATAGAAAGGTATAATGTCCAAATATTACGTCCAGTAGATACAAACTCTGTATCCCGTTATCCACAATATTAATCAAATGGATTTTCACAACTGTAACGGGTTGACAAGGTAAATATAGGTGTTCTCTTAAAACGTGAGTAATAATGGTGATTATATGATAGTTGAGAGTTGATAAATTCAGCATACAAATGATAATGTTTAACGTATGATTAAAGTTATGATTTTACCTGGGTTCACAGCGACGGCGATAATACATCAACGTTGCTTAATGCTCTGAATGCAGTTGATTGATATGCCTGTAAACCTAACAATTTACTCTGAAATCTCATGTTGATACTTTAAATTGTGGTAATATAAAATGATACACTTTAGTAACATATTACTACAATAGCTTCTATTCTTACTCTTCTTCTTCTGATTCCTCCTTAAAAGTTACCGGTGAGACATTTTAAATCAATTTGAATACTTATATTAAAGTACAACAGTAGTGACGTTTTTAGACGTTCACATCAAGTGAAGACAATTCGATGGAGCTATTGCTGCAGAAATGAAAGTAACAATATAATTCAGTATACAGAAAAGCGGTAGAAATTTCTTTATGATATAGAAAAATAGACAAATTTGAAATATATAAACAAAACGTGGACATTTTTTCCAGATAACTTGTTAATTATTTATAATTATGTTTACTACAAGTCAAAGAATAATCATTGAATATGTAGTACAAGAGCAAATTTAAAAGAGAATAGCATATCTGTAGCTGGGCGGCACAGTTATGGGATATACGCGTCCTCAGATCTAGCAGTGACAGAAGGATACAGACGGCAAAGAAGATGTAATATGGAAAGTCAAAGCCCAAAATTGATATGTCTTGATGCAGCAATGAAGGCGTAAAACTATGTTAGTCTAGAGAAAAACAATAAAAACTTATTCATGAGATAAAAAGATGAACTATTTGAATATATCAACCAAAACTTAACAAACATTTCAGAAACGTTGCAAAATAGTAAGAAAAATATTTACTACAGCCCAACGAATAATCTGATAGACAGTATAAGAGCAAGTTTGACAAAGAATAGCATATGTGTAGCTGGGTTGTATAATTGTTGGCATTCAGGGTACTAGCGTCCTCAGACCCTAGTAAAGACCATATTATATATTTCGCAGTATAATATTATGATCCAGTTCACTGTCATGACTACAGTCGCAGTTGTAAAATGTAATGACTTCAGAGGTGTCTAGGAGGAAACGGATGGCATAGAAGATGTAATATCGAAAGCCAAAATAGAAAATTGATTTATCTTGATTCACAGTGGTAATAAGAAGAAATTGTCACAACTGTATTGTCGATGAAAGTATTAACCACATGATTTGTGTTTAAATCAAATAGAGGGAAAATGGTGATCATGCTGCCGCATGATCGCGGTTCCAAGCGATGAAGCATTGATCTGTGATATTACTATCACATGGGTTCAATTCGACGGCCGATATTCTCTTATGTTACTTGATGCTTTATAATGAGATAATAGTTGATTGAGCTCACTGTATAAACAAACGTATAGTCAAATATCGTATGCTGATTACTTTTACTAGAAAACTTTTTTTCTAACATAAGGACGTATACACTTCAATAACATAAATTTACCCAAACAACTTTTCTTCTTCTGATTTCTCTATACAGACACGCGTAAGACATTTCATTTCAATTTAAAGAGCTATATACAATAGTGTTATAAACGTAGATACAGACATGATACCGTCACTCGAGTTAACGATGCAGCAATGAAAGCGTAAAACTAAGTCAGTCACATGGGTTTACTTCGACGATATATATATATATATATATACTTATGTTACTTGATGGTTTGCAAGGAATTAACAACTGATTAAGTTCACTTTATAGCTAAAGGCATAGTCTGATAGCGTATGTCACAACTGTATTGTCGACAAGAATAGTAACTGCATGATTTGTTGTTACAAACACAATAGAGGAAGCATAGTGATCTTGCTAAGTGAGTGAAAATGGTCTCGCGGTTCCAAGCGTTGAAGCATTAATCGATGATACAACTAGCACATGCTCTCACTGCGGCGGCAGATTTGCAATTATATTAGTTCATGGTTTGCAATGAAGGAACAGCTTATTGAGTTCACTGTATAAATAAAGGTATAGAGAAAACTGTTTACTACAGCCCATCAAATAATCTGATAAACAGTACATGAGCAAGTTTGACAAAGAATAGCATATCTGCAGCTGGGGTGTATAATTGTTGGCATTCAGGGTACTAGCGTCCTCGGATCTAGTAGTGACCATATCATATATTTCACAGTATAATATTATGATCCAGTGCACTGCCATGACTATAGTCGCAGCTGTAAAATGTAATGACTTCAGAGGTGTCTAGGAGGAAACGGATGGCATAAAAGATGTAATAAGCCAAAATACAAAATTGATTTGTCTTGATTCACCGTTGTAATAAGAAGAAATTGTTACAACTGTATTGTCGATGAAAGTATTACCACATGCTTTGTTTTAAATCAAATAGAGGGACAATGCTGATCATGCTGCCGCATGATCGCGGTTCCAAGCGATGAAGCATTGATCTGTGATATAACTATCTCATGGGTTCAATTCGACGGCCGATATGCTCTTATGTTACTTGATGCTTTACAATGAGATAACAGTTGATTGAGCTCACTGTATAATCAAAGGTATAATCTGATCTCGTATGTTGATTACTTTTACAAGAAAACATTTTCTAACTTAAAGAAGTATACACTTCAATAACATTAATTTACATAAACAACTTTTCTTCGTCTGATTTCTCTTTAACAGGGACGAGTAAGACATTTCACTTCAATTAAAAGAATTATATACAATATATAGAGGGAAAATGTTGATCATGCTGCCGCATGATCGCGGTTCCAAGCGATGAAGCATTGATCTGTGATATAGCTATTACATGGGTTCAATTCGACGGCCGATATGCTCTATGTTACTTGATGCTTGACAATGAGATAACAGTTGATTGAGTTCACTGTAGAAATAAAGGTATAGTCTCATCTCGTATGTTGATTACTTTTACAAAAGAAATGTTCTAACATAAGGAAGTATACACTTCAATAACATAGGTTTACTCTACAACGTTTCCTCTTCTGATTTCTCTGTACAGACACGGGTAAGACATTTCATTTCAATTTCAAGAGTGTTATACAATAGTGTTATAGACGCAGATATAGACATGATACCGTTACTCGCGTTAACGATACAGCAATTGAAATGTGTAAAACTAAGTCAGTCTAGAGAAAAACAATATAAACTTATTCATGAGATAAAAAGATGAAATATTTGAATATATCAACTAAAACTTAACAAACATTTCAGAAAAGTTGCAAAATATTGGGGAAAGTGTTTACTACAGCCCATCGAATAATCTGATAAACAGTACAAGAGCAAGTTTGACAAAGAATAGCATATGTGTAGCTGGGTTGTATAGTTGTAGGCATTCAGAGTACTAGCATCATCAGATCTAGTAAAGACCATACCATATATTTCGCAGTATACTATTATGATCCAGTTTACTGTACATTCTCTTTCTGCGATGTGTTTTTGAACTATCAAATCATTACTACATTCAAAATCTTATTTCAAAATGCTACGCTTCCCCAGGGCTTCTCCCCCTGGATCTCATAGGGATATTGAAACACATCCAGGAAAATTTAATTCCTCTTTCTGGCATGTAATTAGTTAAAACTCTCTACGAGAGACATGCGAAAACTTCGCTGCTCCGGGGGACTGGGGTGAGGGTGAAGCTCTGCACCATACTCTGGCTCTGATATACAAACCACGAAATGAAATAAGTAATTCCTTTCCATCATCATCATCATCATGAATGTCCAAACCGTTCGGTAGTGATAAACTCTATATCTTGTGAGCTAAAGTCGATAAAATAAAAAAAAATTGACTTTCACGTGTGAGAAAAGTTGTAAACAAAATATCTCACTTTACAAATACCAAGAGGTGAAAGAAGATGAATTATGGTTGCAAATGATGATGTATAACCTCTGATTAAAGTTACGGTTATTACGTCGGTTCAAGTGGCGGCGATAGTTCATCGACGTCACTAAGTGCTTTGTATTCATTGATTAAGTGACTTATGTAGCAAAATAATATAACATCGCGTGTTGGTTACTTAAACAAGATAATGTGGTAACATAAAAAAGTACACTTCAGAAACTGGAGCTTACAGAATTTTCTTTTCTTTTTCTTGTTCTTCTGATTCTCTTGTAAAGATTATGGTAAGACATTTCATGTCAATTTGATTTCTAACAGTGGTACCGACGTTTCAGACGTTTCGATGAAGTGAAGTTCCTTGAATGGAGATAGTACTGCCAAACAAACAAAAATTACGATCTAACTTTATATGAGATGAAAGACAGAATATTTGTAATACATAAATCAAAAGTAAGCAAACATTTCAGACAACTTGCAAAATAATGAATAAATTGTTTACAACAGCTCAACGAATGATTAAAGACACCAGTATAAGAGCAAGTTTGAAAGAAAATATCATATCTGAATCATGGTGGTATATATAGGCATTCACCATACTAGCGTCCTCAGATCTTGCATATATCACGCCTTATAATTTGATAATCGTCTACAAAGTAATTACATTCACAGTCGTAAAATTTAATTGACTTACGATGTGTCTAGAAGGTACCAGACGACACGAAAGAATTTATGTCCAAACTCGAATTACAATATTTATATGTATCGATCCACAGTTGTGAGGAGACAAACTTTCCATGGTTGTATTGCTGAAAAAAAAGTTGTAAAAAAAGTAAAACGTGGTGATTATGTTAATTGAGAGCAAATGGTCCATTGCGACGGTGGATATTTTTTCATGTCACTTGATGAATGAACAGCTCAAATTGACGTCAATATTTTTCTCCTTCTGTTTTCTCTATAACAGTTCTCGGTAAGACATTTTATTGTATTCTGCATGAGATGAAAAGATGGGCAAAATTAGAACATATATACTGAAGTATAACAAATCTCTTTAGACAATTTTGCGAAGTAAAAAAAAAGAAAACTTCCAACGAATAATCAAAGGTGTCATAATTATCTAACTCTGGTTGCAATTGGTATTAACAAATAATGTATTTGCAGCCAGAATGGTAATAATTTAATTAAATTTGGATTTTGCTAGTGGCAAAGTGACGGAAAGGAAGGTAATGTCAAATGAAAAGGCCAGTAGTGACAAAATATATATCCGGCTATCCACAGTAGGGTAAAAACGATAGCTAATTGACGTGGCTCTTATAATAAAAGTGTACTACAACATTGCATGTTGATTATTTAACTAGAGCACAACAATCACTTTTGTAACGTTATCCTCTTCGTCTTCTGTTCTCTCCTTAACAGATAAGAGTAAGACATTTCATTTTCAATCTGAAGACTTAAAAGTATTTTGTGGTAGCTGTTTTAAAATAGGGGAATTGCTTAATATTTTCTGCATCAAATGGCGAAAACTGCATCTACACATGCATTTATCATCGCAAAAGTATAATTTCTTTTAAATTGTGTGATATTTTGTAAATGGATCCCTCAAGAGTAGAATGGATAATGCCATCATAACACTTTAGTTGAACATGTCTTTCTTTTTCTTCTTAATTAGTAACCTTTAATCCTCAAAGGAAAAGAATAGTTCTACATATTATTTTCAAGTTGATATAGGGACTTCTAAGTACAGAGAATTTTGATAGCTAAGCAAACATTGCAATTGTATAATGTTTTCAATGATGAAACAACAAGAAGATTATAATAGCCTCAGTAATGCTTTTTAAGCGCATTTGCCTAGATGACATCACAGACCCCATAGCCCTCCCCCCATTGTGATCCAACTTCTTGCAGTAGTTGAAGTAGCAAGTTAACATAGGTACCAAGTTAATAAACTTAGAGTTGCCCTCGTGGAAGCTATGTTACACTGTGGTTACATGTTAATAACAAATAGATCCACAGACTTTAGAATAGGATTATAAAAACGTAGTTAACTGCATATAGCAAAGACTCGGAGAAACAAGAAGATCATGTCCAAATACAATGTTTAGTAACAAAAACTTTAAGGGGCTAAGAATGGTAGATGAATGAGTTGGAAGAGTAGATGGTATGACGGTTCGAAACGGCAAAGCATAAACCCAAACATCTCTGCATATACATGGATTAACTGCGAAGTCTCGTCGTCGATAGGTTAATTATTGTAAACTTGTCATGCAAGGCTATTAGCTGAAGTGTGAACTGGATTGAATATATATATATATATATATATATATATATATATATATATATATATATATATATATATATATATATATATATCACATATAATGGTGACCAATATTCACTCACAAAAAGTGCACTGCAAAGTGAGGGGATCGATTATACAATTCAATGGAACATATTGCAATCCGACACACACCAACGCGAATCAGGAGCATGTAATCTATGCATAGAAGAGAAGCTGGCAATAGTACAGTCGAAAGACAGACACATTAACAAAAGATCAGAGCTGTTATCGCGCTGTCGTCATGGCAACCGTAAACACACACGCCTGAAGCCGAGATAGTCTGTGATCAGTTCAGTTGCGAGCCGTACCCGTGAAACTCCGAGTAGCATTATGATGGTAATCAAAAATAAAGGAGTTTAGCTTTTCACCGCTCAGGAGTTGTTCATCATTTAGGATCTAGGCTATTCTAGCTGACAAGGGCTAATCCGTGTACGTCTGTTACCTTGCCTATTCACGTTTATTGTTTTTAATTACAAAACAACTCAAATCTCGCCTATTAATTACTTTAACGATATAGTTGTTACATAAATAAAGGTCACTCTCAAAAGATTTGCTCCCAAAACATTCTTTCCCTCTTCTGTTTTCTCTTTGACAGAATCAGGTAAGACACTTCATTTTAATTTGAGTACTCGCAGCAAAATTATACTAGTAGCGAGATATTATTTGTAAGTGAAAGTATGGTTATAGCGAAGTGTACATACAACTCAAGACGTAAACATGCACCCGGCCGATTAAGGCAATAGCACCGAAATGTTAGTGTAATTCACTGTGCACAGAAACATTTGATAGATTTTCATCGGATGAATCATGAAACTAATAACTCACAGTAGAATGTACAATACAAGACTGATTAAACAAGGCGCCAGTTAAAGGATATTCCAGGCTAAGGTCGATTGTTTAATAAGATGTAGGGAAGTTTCACCATCTTCAGGTCGGAACCACATCCTCGAAAGAACATAGCGCTTTGTAATTAATTTGGTGATATATTGTGAATGAATCTGGCAACAGAGGAGTGAATGATGTCATTGTGGTAATTCAGCTGTTATTCTTGAAGATATTAAACTCACTTATACGCAGTGGAAATAGTATTGTGTATAAAACTGGCATTTTCATGCAACTCTAAATAGAGAGATAAATGAAAGCTAAGCAAACATTCCAATTGTATCAGGTTTCAAGGATAAATCAACAAGAACAATATTATCTGAAAGTAAAGATGTTTAATATATTTAATCTTTTGACTTCCGGGTAAGCACCTCCTGTAGTGAATCAAGGACTTAAGCTGTCAATATAGGCTACATTTAATAAAATCACATCTTGAATTAGGGGGAAGTGTTGAGATTTTGTTCCAACGAGTTAGTATTGAATATCTTTCTTTTCCATGTAAATGTCACTTTGTCTGCCACCTGAATATTCCTTCATTATGTTCGTTATTTGTAAGGTAGTCGATATACGTCCATGTTCTGATCTGGTAGGGTCCCTGTCATAGCATATGCTAGCTAAAGGTTAATAAATGGATGCCCTTTAGAGTAAGAAGTGAATTCACTTCAGATGTCTGTATAGTAACAAACAGATACAAAGAACTGTGCATTGTTCAAAACCCAGAATACACCAAAATATAGTCTACGTTCTTTGATCTAAAGTAGTGGTACTTAAGAAATACACAACAGATAAAGTGACATTTTTACTATCACGTGCTTCAAGTTATCAGATTTCTTAAAGGTTCGACCTCTTTAAGATGACACTTTGTTATCATCAATTTATAGATTGCTGTAGAAGAACGTAGATAGGACTTATATTAAGCAAAAAGTTACGAAACGAAGAACCGGTTCATGATAAGTCGTTACATTATTTTTACGATTCCACCCAGCCAGACAATCTGGATTTAGTTTTGAGTTTATCTCGCATAAGAAACTTATAACATGGCAACTAAATAAACACATTCATGTTTCATCCTCTCGTCCTCCCTATATAGTATTTGTGTAGTTAATTTGGTTGTAACGATGAAATGAAACTGTTCACGCACATTTTGATTACTTTAACCGACATGTGTACCGTTGTTTTGATTACTTTTGATTAATGTTCCGTCCATCTCTTTCTCCTTTTCCTCTTTCCATATTTCATCTCATTTCCCTCTTATTCTATCTTGTTCTTTGTGTTCTTTTGTTTCTAAAGCGTCAAGAGATGGTGATGCAATCTATTTTAATTTTAAGACTAACGTTTTAAGAAGCTATTGCAGTAGCTCAATAATTATATGGTTGTTTAAATAAAGTGACATCATTTTGAAACATATACTTACAAATTTAACATTAATTTACCGATAAAGTCAACGTTGGAAAAAAGTTTCAAGTTTTCTTCAGCAATCAGAGAGTGACAAGCAAATGTTATTGTGAGGGAAATAAAAAAATGCTTACTTTGTATGCACATATGGTTTCTAGGAGTGTAAACGAATGTAACAAAGAATAGCATGCATATATGTCATTAAAATTGATAATGATAAGAAAATATAATGAGAAATATGCACACTGAAGTTAAATGGATAATTAAATACACGAGACTCATTTAGCAATGCGCTGTTCAAACCTCACGACGTATTTTGTGACAGCCAATGAAGTTCAACATATACTTCTTCAGATCCAGCAGGGACCCTCTTGTAGCCTAGGCTATATAACGATATGAACGGTAATAGAAAGGGACTGACTTACAGTCAGAGTTATAAGAACGTAATTAACCTCCGTGAGAGGTGATAACAATCTGATCCTGCGCGTTGATTACATTAACTAGAACATGTTTGTAATATATACTAGTACATGTGAGTAACGTAGTTTAGATTCGGTGACGGTTGTTCCCTCTTCCTCCTTTTTATCTTAACATTATTTAACGATATTTCCTCTGCAGGAGTTGGTAAGACACTTTCTTTCAATTAATAGTTATAGCAAGAAGTGCTTGTACAGACATTTATGTGAAGTTTAGCGGTTTTCAAATCTATACTACAATAGTGGTAAAACATTTTTTATTGTGATCAAAAGAAGTCGCCTTACCACTGTTCGAAAGGAAAAACGACCATCATCAAAATCACATAATTGTAGATGGTAATTCCTTTAAAGAATGATTCAAAGATAACATTATTTTAGACATGTAAAAGAGGAAAATAATGTTAACCTCTACGTTAAAGATACTTTCTTTAAATTCTAACATGGTGTTTATGAGATATCGTCATAAAGTTTATACATCGAGTACAAACTACGCAAAATCAATGATGTTAAATCAACCGTTAAGATTGAGTTGGTTGTAATTGTAAAATAATACATAATGATAAAGAATACTTTAACAAAGAGAACTTGACTGTAGAAATATTATGACAAATCCCTCCCCCAACCGTCTAGCCTTCGTTCCTCCTTTCTATATCCTCCTCCGAGTGTTTCTTTTATACTTATGCTTCCAATACATTTAGACTTTTGTCAAGGTAAGAAAGTGCTTTTTACTTTCTAACACTTACGGTAATATCAATAGTTTCACATAGAGCTATCTAAGCCATGATCTTCATGCTCTGTTGCATATATATATATATATACATGTATATATATATTTATGTATGTCTATATATACATAAGGTTTTCTCGATTGGCGTTGAAATGCGTGTATCTACCAAAATCATATAGTACCCACAATTTACGGAGATGGTCAATGGGTACATGTGCTTTCACAAGTAATATCGTAAAAGTGCACTGTACAACACCATTTGAAATAAAGCATTGTAGGAATGTATATACTACATAAAATTGTTTGTGTAACATCAACGGCAGATGGTAAATAACAATGGGCTCTTTCTTGACACAAGATTGATTTATTGATTTGTTTTGCCACAAAAGTACAGAGTGGAGGGAAGTCTTCTATAAAGCTTAAAAGCTTAACAATGTGGAAGACTCCCTGAAGAAAGAAAAGAAATAACAAAATATATATGTGTATAAATACATATACATAAATATTAGTACAATTTAAATGTTCAATATATATAAAGTAATTACAAACAGGTATAATTTGGTTTTAGGCAGTAACTAGCTATTATTTCCTTACAAAACCACTTCTTAAAAGATGTAAACTAACTTGTCGAACCTTAAACACAAGTCAGTCAGTAAGTCATTAGTGTCAATCAGTTGTATGAAGTAGACTTCTCTAACGTTAGTTCACGTTATTTTCTCTTCTTTTTCTCTTTCTCTATCAAATTAAAGAACCAGGTAAGACATTCCATCTCCAATTGAAGACTTACAGTTAAATGATAGCAGTAGCAATATTTATAAAGAAATTTAAATGACGTGATCGGAAACGCATGTGCCTACAAAATCCCATAATTGCTATTCGAAAAATATGTTTATCTGATTCGAACAAGTTTTTAATTCGTTGCAACGAATTGTTAATTTGTCCGTACGAATTAATAAATATTTTGAAGGAACAAATAATTTGTTATAACAAATTAAAAATATTGTTCTAGTGCCAATGAAATTCCAACAATTGTAAAGGGTGAGAAAAGTATCAAAAAAGGAATTATCTTCAAACTATTAACGTCAGGTTAGGTTATTTGATTTTCTTATTTTGATGGTTCTATAAAAGCCTCAGGTAACACTGTGTTAACCATGGGATAACACGTTCGTATATATATATATATATATTTATATATATATATATATATATATATATATATATATATATACACACACATACATATGGTTTTCTCGATTGGCGTTGAAATGCCTATATCTATCAAAATCACATAATACCCACAATTTACGGAGATGGTACAGGAGTACATGTGCTTTCACAGGTAATATTGTATCAGTGCACTGTACAACACAATTTGAAATATGACATAAATGTTTGCCAGCAGAAACTAATATCATCTTTTGTTTCGATTTTGCCAACGTAGTCCAACCTATATAAATATGACAGGAAACGTGGTTGGGAGTCACCCTGTCTCATTGCTTTGTTTGATTATTACCTCACATTAGTGAAGATTCCTCAGGTTTCCACCACCTCTCCTTTGTTCATTTAAGACCTCCAAGAGAGGTCCAAAATAAGTGGACCATTGCGTGAAACAAATCTCACTAAGGACTTTGGGATCAGATGACAACATGGTCTGAAATGGTCCAAGAATTCCACCTTGCATTACTCGTATCTAGGTAAAAGTTCTTCCTAAGCATTGTTAATGTGTGCAGAAGGCAGCTAAATAGCTTCGACGCATTTGCTTTGTCTACGAACAGCTTCGTAAAGAATTATTGATAGAAGTGATTACAAACATTTTAATTAAAGAATTGTTTACCTCGTCAAACATAAGCTGTTGGTTTTCAGGGTAGTTGCACTAGAATGTGGAAGGTGACCACGAAAGCTATTTTCATCCTGGAACTTTTGCTGTGTCCTTTTATATCCCATTGCCTTCATTCCAACATTAGGTTAAAAATGTTTAATCATGCATGACTTTCCAGTTTTGTTTTTATAAGACATGATCATTTCAGATCTTTGTAAATGTGCATGTGTTTACTTCGAATGTCGGGTGGTGCACCATGCAAAACGGTTTAAAATTATAGTAGAATTCTAGTGAAATTTCAATAAGGCATACCTCACCTTCCCCTTAACCTAGGAACATATATGTACAATATCTTAGCTAGTAGCACAGACAGGAAGTTCTTACATCACACCTCCCATAAACCTCCAACTTCTTAGTTTCAGGGGATCACCCACACTTTGGCCTCCAGTGTAATTTTCTAAAACAGAAACCCTACACCTGTTTGTGCACCAGATATTAGATCTCTACCAATTAATTAACCTTCAGTAGGATGTGTGGTCATTTTCTCAGTAGCTTAGGGAAACTTCCTGTCCCATCATCTTGTAATCCACTGTAATAGATTATATAAGATGTAACTTTCACCAATTGTAGTCAGTGTGATTCAACCTGTAGGAGCCGTGCTTAGCACGGTTCTCTCAAGCATACTTCACCCTGACACACTCACAGTACTCAGTTTATATCTATAGCCAGTTGAAGATCTAATATACTGCAACGTCCCTTCCCTGTCTGGTGGGGCAGTCTCTAATGATGGGGTTGGCGGAAGAGAGTCTCAACAAAAAGATCACAATGTAGAAGATGTTAAAGTGCCCGTGGTACAGTGGTACCGTTTATTCAGACCTCCGTGTTCTTACACTTAGGTTCATTAAAGGTTCTTACTTAGTGCTTATCCTTGCATTACGCATGACGTAAAGGTTAACGCAATTCCTAAACCCGGCGTCTAAACGCAGCGTAGAACACGGCACTAAACGCAACGCCCAACGCAGCGTCCAACGCGGCGCCACACGCAGCGTATAACGCAACGTACAACGCGGCGCCCAACGCAACGCCCAACGCAACGTCCAACGCGGCGCCACACGCAGCGTATAACGCAACGTATAACGCGGCGATAAACGGGAAGCCCAACGCAGCGTCTAAATATGTAAACAGATTCAAAGCTATGGGGTTACCTAAACGGTGTCTGCAATACCGTTAACAGATGCAAATATACTAAGAACCAATCGATTGACTAAATGGCAGTAACGTATCTTTCTGATATCTGACCTAGGCTATTCACTTATGTTCCTACTTACGGACTAACTGAAAAAAATACAATCACGCAGAATACTGATCTCTACTAAAGAACACACATTGTCACGTAGTTCACCGCGCTACTGAATAACGTAAAATGATAACAATCGGTCAATAACATTACTCCTAAATAATTGGGCGTAACCTTCCTCAGTTAAATATCGCAGTTTGCTAACAATTTATACAACTCACAAATGTATCCAATAATATTCTTAACGCTTACAATATCTATGAACAGTTAAACACGGTGCTGTGGTATTAGAAACCTACCAACTTGGATAATAGTAAATGATATGATAACGTACCGTACGTATACGTCTTGCGAGATTTTGGCAGAGTCCCTCGCTGCAAGTACCAACAGCTCCTTTTATACTAGCCTGAACAATGGCTTAAGTTTACGCGCGTGAGAAAGTTACTACTTCAAAGAGCACCGCCTTAGTGTTGCAGTCCCCAGACTTCCGGAGACCGAGAGGCCAGGTGCACGATTACTTACGTCATAGTAAACAACTTAACGGGGACTTCCCGACAAATAATCATAACATTACGTAAACAGTTTATACAGCTTAAAGAATAGCCCTCAAAGCTTAAGTACTATGCAAGTTTGGTTACACAACCATTTAATTCAACTATTTTGTTCGTATCCTTATTACTTGGTCACATACCGCTGTGACAATTTACTGGAGCAGCGGGGCTGTGACAAAAGCATTGTAGGAATGTATATTCTACTTACAATTGTTTTGTGTAACATCAATGGCAGATGGTAAATAACAATGGGCTCTTTCTTGACACAAGATTGATTGATTTATTTGTTTTGCCACAAAAAGTACAGAGTGGAGGGAGGTCTTCTATAAAGCTTAAATAGCTTAACAATATGGAAGACTCCCTGAAGAAAGAAAAGAAATAACAAAATATATATGTGTAAAAATACATAAATCTAAGTACAATTTAAATGTTAAATATATACATAGTAATTTCATACAGGAATAATTTGGTTTTAGTAACTAGATATTATTCCCTTACAAAACCACCTCTTAAAAGATGTAAACTCCCTTGTCGAACCTTAAATACAAGTCAGTTAGTAGGTCATTAGTGTCAATCAGTTGTATGAAGTACACTTTTTGAAGGTTAGTTCACGTTATTTTCTCTTCTTTTTTTATTTCTCTATCAAATAAAAGAACTAGGTAAGGCATTCCATCTCAATTTGAAGACTTACAGTTAAATGATAGCAGTAGCAATATTTATACAGACATTTATATGACGTGATCGGAAACGCATGTGCCTACAAAATCCCAAAATTGCCATTCGAAAAATATGTTTATCTGATTCGAACAAGTTTTTAATTCGTTGCAACGAAATGTTGATTTGTCCGTACGAATTAATAAATATTTTGAAGTAACAAATAATTTGTTATGACAAATTAAAAATATTGTTCTAGTGCCAATGAACTTCCCACGATAAAGAGTGATAGAGAGTAAAGGGTGGGAAAAGTATCAACAAAGGAATTATCTTCAAACTATTAACGTCAGGTTAGGTTATTTGATTTTCTTATAAGGTTCCCTCACGTGTGCCACCACCATTAAGTAAACTTTACAGTTTTACAGTCACTAAGCCCAAATATTGTGTTCACTGCTTAAATTGTTGGTGCCCACAATTCAAAATTCCTTGATACGGGTCTAGTTAATGTCCAAATAAAACCTTTAGCTGTTATCTACTGTATATCTTATGATGCAAAGTAGTAATTAAATGAACTTGCAAAGAATGAAACGGATGCGCAAAGTTGTTAAAGAAGAAAGAATTTTTCTTATAAGTTACAGCTGTAACATAATGTAAGGCATAATGGTAATAGTGGGCAGATTGATAAGAATGGTGACTTAATAGCTGACAGCAGACGATATCAAGTTCCAAACGATAATGAATACACATCATATAAAAATGACGGTTGTCACATATCTGTGGGTTCAAGACGACGGTGAATATCCACCGATGACACTAAATGCTTTGAAAATGGGAAGCTGATTGATGTGACAGTACTTATGACAGTATACTATGATCCCGCATGCTGATTATGTGATAAAAGAGATTTGTTGTATGAATTAAATATTACATTCTTTTACGTTTTCCTTTTTGTCTCTGTTTTTTCTTCATCATAAAAGTCAGTGGTAAGACATGTCATTACTCTCTTAATACAAACATTGAGATTCTTGCAGTATCTGCATGTACAGACTAGTAAATGAAGTGAAGATAACATCCGTTGAGTTCGTGATGCCAATGTAATAGTTATAAAATAATTGTACATTCAAGCGATAAATAAGGTGTTCATTAATAGGTTTCAAACCTATCCAAACAAGTTGCGAAATAATAAGTCAAAGTTAATGATTTTGCAACGAGGTATGTAATGTACAATACTGAATAACATGACATAAGTAAAAAAGAAAGAATAGAATATCTGAGGTTGTAAATAATTTCAGATTCATAGGCTGCGTCACAAGGAGATGGAAGGAGGTGATCGTGATCCCGCCCCGTTATGGAAATTAAGATTCCGTCACGTGTGCTACCACCATTAAGTAAACATTCAAGTTTAATAGTCACAATGACCAAATATTGTGTTCACTTCTTAAAATGTTGGTGCCCACAATTCAGAATTCCTTGATACGGGCCTAGTTAATGTCCAAATAAAACCTTTAGCTGTTATATACTGTACATCTCATGATGCTAATACACATCATATACACATCATATAAAAATGACGGTTATCACCTATCTGTGGGTTCAAGACGACGGTAAATATCCACCGATGTCACTAAATGCTTTGAAAATGGGAAGCTGATTGATGTGACAGTACTTATGACAGTATACTTTGATCCCGCATGTTGATTACGTGATAAAAGAGATTTGTTGTATGAATTAAATATTACATTCTTTTACGTTTTCCTTTTTGTCTCTGTTTTTTCTTAGTCATAAAAGTCAGTGGTAAGACATGTCATTACTCTCTTAATACAAACATTGAGATTCTTGCAGTATCTGCATGTACAGACTAGTAAATGAAGTGAAGATAACATCCGTTGAGTTCGTGGTGCCAATGTAATAGTTATACAATAATTGAATATCAACCGATGAAAAAGTTTTCATAATAGGAATCAAACCTAATCAAACAAGTTGCGAAATAATAAGTCAAAGTAAATGATTTTTGTAACGAGGTATAAAATGCACAATATTGAATAAACAGGTCATAAGTGGAAAAGAAAGAATAGCATATCTGAGGCTGTAAATAATTTTACATTCAAAGGCTGCGCCTAAGGGAGATGGAAGGAGGTGATCGTGACCCCGCCCCGTTATGTAAATTATGATTCCCTCACGTGTGCTACCACCATTAAGTAAACATTCAAGTTTAATAGTCACAATGACCAAATATTGTGTTCACTTCTTAAAATGTTGGTGCCCACAATTCAGAATTCCTTGAGACGGGTCTAGTTAATGTCCAAATAAAACCTTTAGCTGTTATATACTGTACATCTCATGATGCTAATACACATCATATACACATCATATACACATCATATAAAAATGACGGTTATCACCTATCTGTGGGTTCAAGACGACGGTAAATATCCACCGATGTCACTAAATGCTTTGAAAATGGGAAGCTGGTTGATATGACAGTACTTATGACAGTATACTATGATCCCGCATGCTGATTATGTGATAAAAGAGATTTGTTGTTTGAAGTAAATATTACGTTCTTCTTTTACGTTTTCCTTTTTGTCTCTGTTTTTCTTCTTCATAAAAGACCATCGTAAGACATTTCATTAATATCTTAATACTAACATTAAAATTCTGGCAGTAGCTTCATAAACAGACGAGAAAATGAAGTGAAGATTAAATCCGTTGAGTTCGTGATGCAAATGTAATAGTTATAAAATAATTTTACATTCAACCGATAAATAAAGTGTTCATTAATAGGTTTCAAACCTATCCAAACAAGTTGCGAAATAATAAGTCAAAGTTAATGATTTTGCAACGAGGTATGTAATGTACAATACTGAATAACATGGCATAAGTCAAAAAGAAAGAATAGCATATCTGAGGTTGTAAATAATTTCAGATTCATAGGCTGCGTCACAAGGAGATGGAAGGAAGTGATCGTGACCCCGTCCCGTTGTGGAAATTAAGATTCCCTCAAGTGTGCTACCACAATTAAGTAAACATTCCAGTTTCATAGTCACTATAACAAATATTGTGTTCACTCTTAAACTGTTGTTGCCCTAAATTCAGAATTCCTGGATACGAATCTGGTTCATGACTAAATAAAAACTTAAGTTGTTATCTGCAGTATATCTAATGATGCTAAGTAGTCATAAAATAGACTTGCCAAGAATGTAACGATGCGCGAAGTTGTTCAACAAGAGAGTATTGTTCTTTTAAGTTACAGCTGTAACAGAATGTAGGGCATAATGGTAATAGTGGGTAGATATATAAGAATGGTGACCAAATAGCTGAAAGCAGACAATATCATGTTCCAAACAATCATGAATACACATCATATAAAAATGACGGTTTTCACCTATCTGTGGGCTCAAGACGACGGTGAATAGCCACTGATGACACTTAATGCTTTGAGAAATTGGAAGCTGATTGATGTGACTGTATTATTAACATTACACTATGATCCCGCATGCTGATGAATTTATAAAAGAGATTTGTTGTATACAATTATCATTAACGTTCTTCTTTTACGTTATCCTCTTTGTCTCTGTTTTTCTTTTCATAAAAGGCTGTCGTAAGACATTTCATTACTATCTTAATACTTACATTGAAATTCTTGCAGTAACTGCATATACAGGCTAGTACATGAAGTGAAGATAACATCCGTTGAGATGGTGATGCCAATCTAATAGTTATACAATAATTGTACATTCAACCTATGAAAAAAATTTCATGAATAGGTATCAAACCTATCCAAACAAGTTGCAAAATAATAAGTCAAAGTAAATGATTTTTGTAACGAGGTATAAAATGCACAATATTGAATACACAGGGCATAAGTGGAAAATAAAGAATAGCATATCTGAAGTTGGAGATAATTTCAGATTCATAGGCTGCAGCACAAGGAGATGGACGGAGGTGATCGTGACCCCTCCCCGTTATGGAAATTAAGAGTCCCTTACGTATGCCACCACCATTAAGTAAACTTTCAATTTTTACAGTCACTAAGACCAAACATTGTGTTCACTTCTTAAACTGTTGATACCCATAATTCAGAATTCCTGAATACGGGTCTAGTTAATGTCCAAATAAAACCTTTAGCTGTGATCTACTGTATATCTTATGATGCAAAGTAGTAATAAAATGAACTTGCACAGAATGTAAAGGATGCGTAAAGTTGTTAAATAAGAAAGAAGTTTTCTTTTAAGTTACAGCTGTAACAGAATGTAGGGCATAATGGTAATAGTGGGTAGATTGATAAGCATGGTGACCAAATAGCTGACAGCAGACGATATCAAGTTCCAAGCGATAATGAATACACATCATATAAAATTGACGGTTATCACCTATCTGTGGGTTCAAGACGACAGTGAATATCCACCGATGACACTAAATGCTTTGAAAGATGGGATTCTGATTGATGTGACTTCATAACAGTATCCTATGATCCCGCATGCTGATTACTTTATAAAAGAGATTTGTTGTAAACAACTATCATTAACGTTCTTCTTTTTCGTTTTCCTCTTTGTCTCTGTTTTTTCTTCTTCAAAAAAGCCCCTGGTAAGACATTTCATTACTATCTTAATACTAACATTGAAATTCCTGCAGTAGCTGCATATATATAGGCTTGTACATGAAGTGAAGATAACATCCGTTGAGTTTGTGATGCTAATATAATAGTAATACAATAATTGAATATCAACCGATGAAAAAGTTTTCATGAATAGGTATCAAACCTATTCAAACAAGTTGCGAAATCATAAGTCAAAGTAAATGATTTTTGTAACGAGGTATAAAATGCACGATATGGAATACACAGGGCATAAGTGGAAAAGAAAGAATAGCATATCTGAGGCTGTAAATAATTTCAGATTCATAGGCTGCAGCACAAGGAGATGGAAGGAGGTGATCGTGACCCCGCCCCGTTATGGAAATTAAGATTCCCTCACGTGTGCCACCACCATTAAGTAAACTTTCAATTTTTACAGTCATTAAGACCAAATATTGTGTTCACTTCTTAAACTCTTGTTGCCCACAATTCAGAATTCCTTGATACGGGTCTAGCTAATGTCCAAATAAAACCTTTAGCTGTAATCTACGGTATATCTCATGATTCTAACTTGTAATAAAATGAACTTGCAAAGAATGTAACGATGCGCAAATTTGTTAAATAAGAAAGAATTGTTCTTTTAAGTTACAGATGTAACATAGTGTAGCGCATAATGGTAATAGTGGGTAGATTGATAAGAATGGTGACTTAATAGCTGACAGCAGACGATATCAAGTTCCAAACGATAATGAATACGCGTCATTTGAAAATGACTGTTACACCTATCTGTGAGTTCAAGACGACGGTGAATATCCACCGATGTCACTAAATGCTTTGAAAAATGGGAATCTGATTGATGGGACTCTATTTATAACAGTATACTATGTGACCGCATGTTGATAACTTTATAAAAGAGATTTGTTGTATACAATTATCATTAGCGTTCTTGTTTTATGTTATCCTCTTTGTCTCTGTTTTTCTTCTTCATAAAAGGCTATCGTAAGCCATTTCATTACTATCTTAATACTTACATTGAAATTCTTGCAGTAGCTGCATAAACAGGCTAGAACATGAAGTGAAGATAACATCCGTTGAGTTCGTGATGCCAATGTAATAGTTATACAATAACTGAACATTCAACCCATAAAAAAAAGTGTTCATTAATATGTTTCAAACCTATCCAAACAAGTTGCGAAATAATAAGTCAAAGTTAATGATTTTGCAACGAGGTATGTAATGTACAATACTGAATAACATGGCATAAGTCAAAAAGAAAGAATAGCATATCTGAGGTTGTAAATAATTTCATATTCATAGGCTGCGTCACAAGGAGATGGAAGGAGGTGATCGTGACCTCGCCCCGTTATGGAAATTAAGATTCCCTCACGTGTGCCACCACAATTAAGTAAACATTCCAGTTTCATAGTCACTATGACCAAATATGTGTTCACTCTTAAACTGTTGTTGCCCAAAATTCAGAATTCCTTGATACGAACCTGGTTCATGACTAAATAAAAACTTAAGCTGTTATCTACTGTATATCTAATGATGCTAAGTAGTCATAAAATAAACTTGCCAAGAATGTAACGATGCGCGAAGTTGTTTAACAAGAAAGAATTGTTCTTTTAAGTTACAGCTGTAACAGAATGTAGGGCATAATGGCAATAGTGGGTAGATATATAAGAATGGTGACCAAATAGCTGAAAGCAGACAATATCATGTTCCAAACAATCATGAATACACATCATATAAAAATGACGGTTATCACCTATCTGTGGGCTCAAGACGACGGTGAATAGCCACTGATGACACTTAATGCTTTGACAAGTTGGAAGCTGATTGATGTGACTGTATTATTAACATTACACTATGATCCCGCATGCTGATTACTTTATAAAAGAGATTTTAGTATACAATTATCATTAACGTTCTTGTTTTACGTTATCCTCTTTGTCTCTGTTTTTCTTTTCATAAAAGGCTATGGTAAGACATTTCATTACTATCTTAATACTTACATTGAAATTCTTGCAGTAGCTGCATAAACAGGCTAGTACATGAAGTGAAGATAACATCCGTTGAGATCGTGATGCCAATGTAATAGTTATACAATAATTGAACATTCAACCTATGAAAAAGGTTTTCATGAATAGGTATCAAACCTATTCAAACAAGTTGCGAAATAATAAGTCAAAGTAAATGATTTTTGTAACGAGGTATAAAATCACAATATTGAATACACAGGGCATAAGTGAAAAAAGAAAGAATAGAATATCTGAGGCTGTAAATAATTTCAGATTCATAGCCTGCGTCACAAGGAGATGGAAGGAGGTGATCGTGACCCCGCCCCGTTATGGAAATTAAGATTCCCTCACGTGTGCCACCACAATTAAGTAAACATTCCAGTTTCATAGTCACTAAGACCAAATATGTGTTCACTCTTAAACTGTTGTTGCCCAAAATTCAGAATTCCTGGATACGAACCTGGTTCATGAATAAATAAAAACTTAAGCTGTTATCTACTGTATATCTAATGATGCTAAGTAGTCATAAAATAGACTTGCCAAGAATGTAACGATGCGCGAAGTTGTTTAACAAGAGAGAATTGTTCTTTTAAGTTACAGCTGTAACAGAATGTAGGGCATAATGGCAATAGTGGGTAGATATATAAGAATGGTGACCAAATAGCTGAAAGCAGACAATATCAAGTTCCAAACAATCATGAATACACATCATATAAAAATGACGGTTATCACCTATCTGTGGGCTCAAGACGACGGTGAATAGCCACTGATGACACTTAATGCTTTGACAAGTTGGAAGCTGATTGATGTGACTGTATTATTAACATTACACTATGATCCCGCATGCTGATTACTTTATAAAAGAGATTTTAGTATACAATTATCATTAACGTTCTTGTTTTACGTTATCCTCTTTGTCTCTGTTTTTCTTTTCATAAAAGGCTATGGTAAGACATTTCATTACTATCTTAATACTTACATTGAAATTCTTGCAGTAGCTGCAGAAACAGGCTTGTACATGAAGTGAAGATAACATCCGTTGAGATCGTGATGCCAATGTAATAGTTATACAATAATTGAACATTCAACCTATGAAAAAGGTTTTCATGAATAGGTATCAAACCTATTCAAACAAGTTGCGAAATAATAAGTCAAAGTAAATGATTTTTGTAACGAGTTATAAAATCACAATATTGAATACACAGGGCATAAGTGAAAAAAGAAAGAATAGAATATCTGAGGCTGTAAATAATTTCAGATTCATAGCCTGCGTCACAAGGAGATGGACGGAGGTGATCGTGACCCCTCCCCGTTATGGAAATTAAGATTCCCTGACGTGTGCTACCACCATTAAGTAAACTACAGTTTCCAAATCACTAAACTCCAATAATGGGATCACTCCTTAAATTGTTGGTGCCTACAATTCAGAATTCCTTGATACGGGTCTGGTTCATGACCAAATAAAACATTAAGCTGTTATCTACTGTATATCTCATGATGCTAAGTTGTCATAAAATGAACTTGCCAAGAATTTACCGATGCGCAAAGTTGTTAAATAAGAAAGAATTGTTCTTTTAAGTTACAGCTGTAACAGAATGTATGGCAAAATGGTAATAGTGGGTATATTGATATGAATGGTGACCAAATAGCTGACAGCAGACGATATCAAGTTCCAAGCGATAATGAATACACATCATATAAAAATGACGGTTATCACCTATCTGTGGGCTCAAGACGACGGTGAATAGCCACTGATGACACTTAATGCTTTGAGAAATTGGAAGCTGATTGATGTGACTGTATTATTAACATTACACTATGATCCCGCATGCTGATGAATTTATAAAAGAGATTTGTTGTAAACAATTATCATTAACGTTCTTCTTTTTCTTTTTCCTCTTTTCCTCTGTTTTTTCTTCTTCAAAAAAGCCCTTGGTAAGACATTTCATTACTATCTTAATACTAACATTGAAATTCCTGCAGTAGCTGCATATATATAGGCTTGTACATGAAGTGAAGATAACATCCGTCGAGTTTGTGATGCTAATATAATAGTAATACAATAATTGAATATCAACCGATGAAAAAGTTTTCATGAATAGGTATCAAACCTATTCAAACAAGTTGCGATATAATAAGTCAAAGTAAATGATTTTTGTAACGAGGTATAAAATGCACAATATTGAACAGACAGGGCATAAGTGGAAAAAAAAAGAATAGCACATCTGAGGCTGTAAATAATTTCAGATTCATAGCCTGCGTCACAAGGAGATGGAAGGAGGTGATCGTGACCCTTCCCCGTTATGGAAATTGAGATTCCCTCACGTCTACCACCACCATTAAGTAAACTTTCAATTTTTACAGTCACTAAGACCAAACATTGTGTTCACTTCTTAAACTGTTGATGCCCACAATTCAGAATTCCTGGATACGAATCTGGTTCATGAATAAATAAAAACTTAAGTTGTTATCTGCAGTATATCTGATGATGCTTAGTAGTCATTTAATAGACTTGCCAAGAATGTAACGATTCGCGAAGTTGTTTAACAAGAGAGAATTGTTCTTTTAAGTTACAGCTGTAACAGAATGTAGGGCATAATGGTAATAGTGGGTAGATATATAAGAATGGTGACCAAATAGCTGAAAGCAGACAATATCAAGTTCCAAACAATCATGAATACACATCATATAAAAATGACGGTTATCACCTATCTGTGGGCTCAAGACGACGGTGAATACCCACTGATGACACTTAATGCTTTGATAAATTGGAAGCTGATTGATGTGACTGTATTATTAACATTACACTATGATCCCGCATGCTGATTAATTTATGAAAGAGATTTGTTGTATACAATTATCATTAACGTTCTGCTTTTACGCTATCTTCTTTGTCTCTGTTTTTCTTTTCATAAAAGGCTATGGTAAGACATTTCATTACTATTTTAATACTTACATTGAAATTCTTGCAGTAACTGCATATACAGGCTAGTACATGAAGTGAAGATAACATCCGTTGAGATCGTGATTCCAATGAAATAGTTATACAATAATTGAACATTCAACCTATGAAAAAGGTTTTCATGAATAGGTATCAAACCTATTCAAACAAGTTGCAACATAATAAGTCAAAGTAAATGATTTTTGTAACGAGGTATAAAATCACAATATTGTATACACAAAGCATAAGTGAAAAAGAAAGAATAGAATATCTGAGGCTGTAAATAATTTCAGATTCATAGCCTGCGTCACAAGGAGATGGAAGGAGGTGATCGTGACCCCTCCCCGTTATGGAAATTAAGAGTCCCTCACGTATGCCACCACCATTAAGTAAACTTTCAATTTTTAGTCACTAAGACCACATATTGTGTTCACTTCTTAAACTCTTGTTGCCCACAATTCAGAATTCCTTAATAAGGGTCTAGTTAATGTTCAAATAAAACCTTTAGCTGTAATCTACGGTATATCTCATGATGCTAAGTTGTAATAAAATGAACTTGCCAAGAATGTAACGATGCGCAAGGTTGTTAAATAAGAAAGAATTGTTCTTTTAAGTTACAGATGTAACAGAGTGTAGTGCATAATGGTAATAGTGGGTATATTGATAAGAATGGTGACCAAATAGCTGAAAGCAGACAATATCATGTTCCAAACAATCATGAATACACATCATATAAAAATGACGGTTATCACCTATCTGTGGGCTCAAGACGACGGTGAATAGCCACTGATGACACTTAATGTTTTGACAAATTGGAAGCTTATTGATGTGACTGTATTATTAACATTACACTATGATCCCGCATGCTGATGAATTTATAAAAGAGATTTGTTGTAAACAATTATCATTAACGTTCTTGTTTTACGTTATCCTCTTTGTCTCTGTTTTTCTTTTCATAAAAGGCTGTCGTAAGACATTTCATTACTATCTTAATACTTATATTGAAATTCTTGCAGTAACTGCATATACAGGCTAGTACATGAAGTAAAGATAACATCCGTTGAGATCGTGATGCCAATCTAATAGTTATACAATAATTGAACATTCAACCTATGAAAAAGGTTTTCATGAATAGGTATCAAACCTATCCAAACAAGTTGCAAAATAATAAGTCAAAGTAAATGATTTTTGTAACGAGGTATGTAATGCAAAATATTGAATACACAGGGCATAAGTGGAAAATAAAGAATAGCATATCTGAAGTTGGATATAATTTCAGATTCATAGGCTGCAGCACAGGGAGATGGAAGGAGGTGATCGTGACCCCTCCCCGTTATGGAAATTAAGAGTCCCTCACGTATGCCACCACCATTAAGTAAACTTTCAATTTTTACAGTCACTAAGACCAAACATTGTGTTCACTTCTTAAACTGTTGATGCCCACAATTCAGAACTCCTGAATACGGGTCTAGTTAATGTCCAAATAAAACCTTTACCTGTTATCTACTGTATATCTCATGATGCTAAGTAGTCAAAAATGAACTTGCAAAGAATGTAACGGATGCATCAAGTCGTTAAATAAGAAAGAATTGTTCTTTTAAGTTACAGCTGTAACAGAATGCAGGGCATAATGGTAATAGTGGGTAGATATATAAGAATGGTGACCAAATAGCTGAAAGCATGTGACTGTATTATTAACATTACACTATGATACCGCATTCTGATTAATTTATAAAAGAGATTTGTTGTAAACAATTATCATTAACGTTCTTTTTTTACGTTATCCTCTTTGTCTCTGTTTTTCTTTTCATAAAAGGCTGTCGTAAGACATTTCATTACTATCTTAATACATTGAAATGCTTGCAGTAACTGCATATACAGGCTAGTACATGAAGTGAAGATAACATCCGTTGAGATCGTGATGCCAATCTAATAGTTATACAATAATTGTACATTCAACATATGAAAAAGGATTTCATGAATAGGTATCAAACATATCCAAACAAGTTGCAAAATAATAAGTCACAGTAATGATTTTTGTAACGAGGTAAAAAATGCACAATATTGAATACACAGGGCATAAGTGGAAAATAAAGAATAGCGTATCTGAAGTTGGAGATAATTTCAGATTCATAGGCTGCAGCACATGGAGATGGAAGGAGGTGATCGTGACCCCTCCCCGTTATGGAAATTAAGATACCCTCACGTCTACCACCACCATTAAGTAAACTTTCAATTTTTGCAGTCACTAAGACCAAACATTGTGTTCACTTCTTAAACTGTTGATGCCCACAATTCAGAATTCCTGGATACGGGTCTGGTTCATGAATAAATAAAAACTTAAGTTGTTATCTGCAGTATATCTTATGATGCTAAGTAGTCATAAAATAGACTTGCCAAGAATGTAACGATGCGCGAAGTTGTTTAACAAGAGAGAATTGTTCTTTTAAGTTACAGCTGTAACAGAATGTAATGCATAATGGTAATAGTGGGTAGATATATAAGAATGGTGACCAAATAGCTGAAAGCAGACAATATCAAGTTCCAAACAATCATGAATACACATCATATAAAAATGACGGTTATCACCTATCTGTGGGCTCAAGACGACGGTGAATACCCACTGATGACACTTAATGCTTTGACAAATTGGAAGCTGATTGATGTTACTGTATTATTAACATTACACTATGATCCCGCATGCTGATTAATTTATGAAAGAGATTTGTTGTATACAATTATCATTAACGTTCTGCTTTTACGCTATCTTCTTTGTCTCTGTTTTTCTTTTCATAAAAGACTATGGTAAGACATTTCATTACTATCTTAATACTTACATTGAAATTCTTGCAGTAACTGCATATACAGGCTAGTACATGAAGTGAAGATAACATCCGTTGAGATCGTGATGCCAATGTAATAGTTATACAATAATTGTACATTCAACATATGAAAAAGGTTTTCATGAATAGGTATCAAACATATCCAAACAAGTTGCAAAATAATAAGTCACAGTAATGATTTTTGTAACGAGGTAAAAAATGCACAATATTGAATACACATGGCATAAGTGGAAAATAAAGAAAAGCATATCTGAAGTTGGAGATAATTTCAGATTCATAGGCTGCAGCACAAGGAGATGGAAGGAGGTGATCGTGACCCCTCCCCGTTATTAAAATTAAGGGTCCCTTACGTATGCCACCACCATTAAGTAAACTTTCAATTTTTACAGTCACTAAGACCAAACATTGTGTTCACTTCTTAAACTGTTGATGCCCACAATTCAGAATTCCTGAATACGGGTCTAGTTAATGTCCAAATAAAACCTTTAGCTGTTATCTACTGTATATCTCATGATGCTAAGTAGTCATAAAACGAACTTGCAAAGAATGTAACGGATGCATCAAGTTGTTTAACAAGAGATAATTGTTCTTTTAAGTTACAGCTGTAACAGAATGTAATGCATAATGGTAATAGTGGGTAGATTTATTAGAATGGTGACCAAATAGCTGACAGCAGACAATATCAAGTTCCAAACAATCATGAATACACTTCATATAAAAATGACGATTATCACCTATCTGCGGGTTCAAGACGATGAATATCAACCTTTGTCCCTAAATGCTTTGAAAAATGGAAAGCTGATTGATGTGACAGTATTCTTAACAGTATACTATGATCCCGCATGCTGATTAATTTAAAAAAGAGATTTGTTGCATACAATTATCATTAGCGTTCTTGTTTTATGTTATCCTCTTTGTCTCTGTTTTTCTTCTTAATAAAAGGCTTTCGTAAGACATTTCATTACTATCTTAATACTTACATTGAAATTCTTGCAGTAGCTGCAGAAACAGGCTAGTACATGAAGTGAAGATAACATCCGTTGAGATCGTGATGCCAATGTAATAGTTATACAATAATTGAACATTCAACCTATGGTAAAGGTTTTCATGAATATGTATCAAACCTATTCAAACAAGTTGCAAAATAATAAGTCAAAGTAAATGATTTTTGTAACGAGGTATAAAATCACAATATTGAATACACAGGGCATAAGTGAAAAAGAAATAATAGAATATCTGAGGCTGTAAATAATTTCAGATTCATAGCCTGCGTCACAAGGAGATGGAAGGAGGTGATCGTGACCCCTCCCCGTTATGGAAATTAAGAGTCCCTGACGTGTGCTACCACCATTAAGTAAACTTTACAGTTTCCAAATCACTAAACTCCAATAATGGGATCACTTCTTAAATTGTTGGTGCCTACAATTCAGAATTCCTTGATACGGGTCTGGTTCATGACCAAATAAAACCTTTAGCTGTTATCTACTGTATATCTCATGAAGCTAAGTTCTAATAAAATGAACTTGCAAAGAATTTAACGATGCGCAAAGTTATTTAATAAGAAAGAATTGTTCTTTTAAGTTACAGCTGTAACAGAATGTACGGCAAAATGGTAATAGTGGGTATATTGATAAGAATGATGACCAAATAGCTGACAGTAAACAATATCAAGTTCCAACGACAATGAATACACTTCATATAAAAATGACGATTATCACCTATCTGCGGGTTCAAGACGATGATGAATATCAACCTTTGTCACTAAATGCTTTGAAAAATGGGAATCTGATGATGTGACTTCATAACAGTATCCTATGATCCCGCATGCTGATTACTTTATAAAAGAGATTTGTTGTATACAATTATCATTAACGTTCTTCGTTTTCTTTTTACTCTTTGCCTATGTTTTTTTCTTCAAAAAAAAGCCGGTGGTAAGACATTTCATTACTATCTTAATACTAACATTGAAATTCTTGCAGTAGCTGCATATATATAGGCTTTTACATAAAGTACAGATATCATCCGTTGAGATCGTGATGCCAATGTAATAGTTATACAATAATTGAACATTCAACCTATGGTAAAGGTTTTCATGAATAGGTATCAAACCTATTCAAACAAGTTGCAAAATAATAAGTCAAAGTAAATGATTTTTGTAACGAGGTATAAAATCACAATATTGAATACACAGGGCATAAGTGAAAAAAGAAAGAATAGAATATCTGAGGCTGTAAATAATTTCAGATTCATAGCCTGCGTCACAAGGAGATGGAAGGAGGTGATCGTGACCCCTCCCCGTTATGGAAATTAAGAGTCCCTCACGTATGCCACCACCATTAAGTAAACTTTCAATTTTTACAGTCACTAAGACCACATATTGTGTTCACTTCTTAAACTCTTGTTGCCCACAATTCAGAATTCCTTGATACGGGTCTAGTTAATGTCCAAATAGAACCTTTAGCTGTAATCTACTGTATATCTCATGATGCTAAGTTGTAATAAAATGAACTTGCAAAGAATGTAACGATGCGCAAAGTTGTTAAATAAGAAAGACTTGTTCTTTTAAGTTACAGATGTAACAGAGTGTAGCGCATAATGATAATAGTGGGTATATTGATAAGAATGGTGACCAAATAGCTGACAGCAGACGATATCAAGTTCCAAACGATAATGAATACACATCATATAAAAATGACGGTTATCACCTATCTGTGGGTTCAAGACGACGGTGAATAGCCACTTATGACACTTAATGCTTTGAGAAATTGGAAGCTGATTGATGCGACTGTATTATTAACATTACACTATGATCCCGCATGCTGATGAATTTATAAAAGAGATTTGCTGTATACAATTATCATTAACGTTCTTCTTTTACGTTATCCTCATTGTCTCTGTTTTTCTTTTCATAAAAGGCTATGGTAAGACATTTCATTACTATCTTAATACTTACATTGAAATTCTTGCAGTAGCTTCATAAACAGGCTAGTATATGAAGTGAAGATAACATCCGTTGAGATCGTGATGCCAATGTAATAGTTATAAAATAATTGTACATTCAACCGATAAATAAGGTGTTCATTAATAGGTTTCAAACCTATCCAAACAAGTTGCGAAATAATAAGTCAAAGTTAATGATTTTACAATGAGGTATGTAATGTACAATACTGAATAACATGGCATAAGTAAAAAAGAAAGAATAGCATATCTGAGGTTGTAAATAATTTCAGATTCATAGGCTGCGTCACAAGGAGATGGAAGGAAGTGATAGTGACCCCGCCCCGTTATGGAAATTAAGATTCCATCACGTGTGCTACCACAATTAAGTAAACATTCCAGTTTCATAGTCACTATGACCAAATATTGTGTTCACTTCTTAAACTGTTGTTGCCCACAATTCAGAATTCCTGGATACGAATCTGGTTCATGAATAAATAAAAAATTAAGTTGTTATCTACTGTATATCTCATGATGCTAAGTAGTCATAAAATAGACTTGCCAAGAATGTAACGATGCGCGAAGTTGTTTAACAAGAGAGAATTGTTGTTTTAAGTTACAGCTGTAACAGAATGTAGGGCATAATGGTAATAGTGGGTAGATATATAATAATGGTGGCCAAATAGCTGAAAGCAGACAATATCAAGTTCCAAACAATCATGAATACACATCATATAAAAATGACGGTTATCACCTATCTGTGGGTTCAAGACGACGGTAAATATCCACCGATGTCACTAAATGCTTTGAAAATGGGAAGCTGATTGATGTGTGATGTGACAGTGCTTATGACAGTATACTACGATCCCGCATGCTGATTATGTGATAAAAGAGATTTATTGTTTGAAGTAAATATTACGTTCTTCTTTTTCGTTTTTCTCTTTGCCTCTGCTTTTTCTTCTTCATAAAAGACCCTCGTAAGACATTTCATTACTATCTTAATACTAACATTAAAATTATTGCAGTAGCTGCATAAACAGACGAGAAAATGAAGTGAAGATAACATCCGTTGAGTTCGTGATGCCAATGTAATTGTTATAAAATAATGGTACATTCAACCGATAAAAAAGGTGTTAATTAATAGGTTTCAAACCTATCCAAACAAGTTGCGAAATAATAAGTCAAAGTTAATGATTTTGCAACGAGGTTTGTAATGTACAATACTGAATAACATGGCATAAGTGAAAAAGAAAGAATAGCATATCTGCGGTTGTAAATAATTTCACATTCATAGGCTGCGTCACAAGGAGATGGAAGGAGGTGATCGTGACCCCGCCCCGTTGTGACCCCGCCCCGTTGTGTAATTAAGATTCCCTCACGTATGCCACCACAATTAAGTAAACATTCCAGTTTCATAGTCACTATGACCAAATATTGTGTTCACTTCTTAAACTGTTATTACCCAAAATTCAGAATTCCTGGATACGAATCTGGTTCATGACTAAATAAGAACTTAAGTTGTTATCTACTGTATATCTAATGATGCTAAGTAGTCATAAAATAGACTTGCCAAGAATGTAACGATGCGCGAAGTTGTTTAACAAGAGAGAATTGTTCTTTTAAGTTACAGCTGTAACAGAATGTAGGGCATTATGGTAATAGTGGGTAGATATATAACAATGGTGACCAAATAGCTGAAAGCAGACAATATCATGTTCCAAACAATCATGAATACACATCATATAAAAATGACGGTTATCACCTATCTGTGGGCTCAAGACGACGGTGAATACCCACTGATGACACTTAATGCTTTGACAAGTTGGAAGCTGATTGATGTGACTGTATTATTAACATTACACTATGAAACCGCATTCTGATTAATTTATGAAAGAGATTTGTTGTATACAATTATCATTAACGTTCTTTTTTTACGTTATCCTCTTTGTCTCTGTTTTTCTTTTCATAAAAGGCTGTCGTAAGACATTTAATTACTATCTTAATACTTATATTGACCTTCTTGCAGTAACTGCATATACAGGCTAGTACATTAAGTGAAGATAACATCCGTTGAGATCGTGATGCCAATGTAATAGTTATACAATAATTGAACATTCAACCTATGAAAAAGGTTTTCATGAATAGGTATCAAGCCTATCCAAACAAGTTGCAAAATAATAAGTGAAAGTAAATGATTTTTGTAACGAGGTATGTAATGCACAATATTGAATACACAGGGCATAAGTGGAAAATAAAGAATAGCATATCTGAAGTTGGATATAATTTCAGATTCATAGGCTGCAGCACAGGGAGATGGAAGGAGGTGATCGTGACCCCTCCCCGTTATGGAAATTAAGAGTCCCTTACGTATGCCACCACCATTAAGTAAACTTTCAATTTTTACAGTCACTAAGACCACATATTGTGTTCACTTCTTAAACTGTTGATGCCCACAATTCAGAAGTCCTGAATACGGGTCTAGTTAATGTCCAAATAAAACCTTTAGCTGTTATCTACTGTATATCTCATGATGCTAAGCAGTCAAAAATGAACTTGCAAAGAATGTAACGGATGCATCAAGTTGTTAAATAAGAAAGAATTGTTCTTTTAAGTTACAGCTGTAACAGAATGTAGGGCATAATGGTAATAGTGGGTAGATATATTAGAATGGTGACCAAATAGCTGAAAGCAGACAATATCAAGTTCCAAACAATCATGAATACACATCATATAAAAATGACGGTTATCACCTATCTGTGGGCTCAAGACGACGGTGAATACCCACTGATGACACTTAATGCTTTGAGAAATTGGAAGCTGATTGATGTGACTGTATTATTAACATTACACTATGAAACCGCATTCTGCTTAATTTATAAACGAGATTTGTTGTATACAATTATCATTAACGTTCTTTTTTTACGTTATCTTCTTTGTCTCTGTTTTCTTTTCTTCAAAGGCCCTGGTAAGACATTTCATTACTATCTTAATACTTACATTGACATTCTTGCAGTAGCTGCAGAAACAGGCTAGTACATGAAGTGAAGATAACATCCGTTGAGATCGTGATGCCAATGAAATAGTTATACAATAATTGAACATTCAACCTATGAAAAAGGTTTTCATGAACAGGTATCAAACCTATTCAAACAAGTTGCGAAATAATATGTACAATGTATTTGAATTGTAACGAGTTATTAAATGCACAATACAGATTAAACAGTTTTACAGTCATGAAGCTAAAAAAAAATGTGATCACTTCTTAAACTGTTGGTGCCCACAATTCCTAATTCCTTCATACGGGTCTAGTTTATGTCCAAATAAAACCTTTAGCTGTGATCTACTGTATATCTCAAGTAGTAATAAAATAAACCTGCCAAGAATGTTTATCTACTGATGACACTTAATGCTTTGAAAAATAGATAGCTGATTGATGTGACTGTATTTATATCAGTATATTCTGATCTATTTTTTTAATTCATTTGTATGTTTGCTCCACATTTGGCTGTCGTAGCGGCAGTTTTGTCAATAAAAAACCTCCAAAAAACAAAACGTATGCTACAATGTGGGGAGTTTCCTTGCTATTATATTTCGAATCAAAGTTACAGTCCTTAAAACATAATTTCAAGTTTTGATCGTCAACAGGACAAAATTCCTTAAAGTACGTAAATATTTGATATGCATACACAGAAAACACACCATCTACGGACGGTTAATGAGACATGTTATGCATGCGTTACTGATAAATGTAATCAGTATTACTTAATTATGTATCATCTCTAAAGTCATAGGCGCTTCCATACAACGTTACTTCAAATTTTTGCTATCACTTTCTCTGTGACGAAAAAGGTTTAATCAGCAGCAAGGATGCCTCATTAATGCATCCTTGGATCAAGTCAAACATGAAGGTGCAACATTGAAACACAGTACACTAAATTACATATTTTCGCTAGACCGAATTTGCAAGCGAAATACTAGATCCGGTTTTCTTTGTTAAAATTTTATACTTTCTATCTTTAAACTTTATATCTGATTAGTGTAATTATTGATTTCAAAATAGTCAAACATCTTTTCACTTATTTTGTTCTTCCGTCCCCACTCATTCTCACATTCTGTCCCCTCCGACATCGCACTCTCTTTTAGTGTTACTTGAACATAAAGTTTCGTTATCAGTGCAACTGTCGCTTTAAATCTTTCATTTTAGGGTAAATGGGACTAGCCATACAGCCTGCCCGGTTCTGAATTACAACTACTGTATACATCATCGAATCGGAACTTGGATTTAACTTTCAATTATCGAAATAATTATGAGATAGTCATATAGTATAGAAAATTTACATGGCCGAGATATGTTGAACAAAATGGGATTATGCAGGAGGGGTAATAATGGTTATGGGGTTAAATGAATATATTAATATAATATGTATTGTCATTATAGTCATGAAAGGTACCTCCTGTCAGAATTGCTGTTAATACCTTTAAAAACATAAAATTAAAATTAACTGATCGTCTTCTTTTATTGAAGCTTTATTGATGCATTGTCTGTTTTGGAGTAGTTGATTATGTTACTTCATTAGTCTGATAAACTAAACATCACAAATCACGAATAATGTCTTCTTTTGTTCTTATTATGGTTTCGTTTGGGATACAAGCAATTTCTTAGTATTTCAAACGTCTGGCACAGGCTGAGTTAGTCACAATATAAGTATTAAATTAGTTGAGAGGTACGGGTTGTGTGAGAAGAGGGGAGCTTTCGTCTGCGCAAAAGTTTGCACCCGAACAATATGAAATGTGCCAATAGCATGAGTGGCGTCATTTTCGTTTAAAATGTGGACTCCAAGAACTGCAAAACCGAAGAGCTCTCATCTTGAATAATACAACGCTTTGAATAAATATATAAATGATACAGAACGAGGTAGGTTTTAATGATGCACAGAACCAGGTACGTATTAATGATGCACAGATACTTAGCTTAGTATTAATGATACACATATAGGGGTAAATATTAGAAAAAACATGTACAAAGGCATTGTTAACAGTAATAATACCCTGGATTGCTAATGTTACACAGAATAAAAGGAAAATATTAAACACAGAGACAGGGGTAAAATCGGTGATAGATAGTAAGGGGTTAATATTAATGACATAAAGACACCAATAACAATGATAGATACACTACACCGCATCGAGGCTTGACCAGAAATTAAAACAAGATTGCCAAGATGGATTTCTTACGGTGTGGGGCAACTTCATCTTGAATGGGGGGGGGGGGGAGTATAAACAAGATTTGTTTTTTAGAAGTTCCCAGCGGCCTAGAACCAGCTTCGATTCATTTTTCATGTAGTTGTTTGTAAAATTTGCTAAGCTTTACTAGGCCTAGCCTAGTCCAATTTTGTGCTTGCATTCTTCATTGGTACTTTTTTGGAGCCTATATATTTTTCTCTTTCTTTCTTTTGCTCAATTTATATTGAGCGGCTTGGCCACACAAAATTATACAGAAAATGATTGAAAAGCGTAATATTACTCACGGAAAATATTGTAAATACTCCGATACAATGTTGTTCAATGTCCATACAAATATATTGTTATTCCATACAAAGCTTACGTAACTCCTTACGTACACAAGTTAGCAGACAGCAAAAAAAAATGACATATAGTTAGCGACGTGGTCTGTAAATAATGCAAACTCTACAGATGGGATATTGAGAGATGGGATATGGAGAGAATATGACAAAAACAAATTCCAGTTTGTAGAACCAGTTGCGTTTAACCTGGGTCGAAATATAATTTGCTTTGCCTTTAATACATTTATTTTTAAAAACAATCAATATCCTCTGAGATATCCATGACAATCTTTCCAAAATTCTAAATACCTAATGGCAGACACTGTAAAAACATCGATTTAAACCATACTGTATTTTGATGAGTTTGTGGTACTTAATCAATACAAGAAAATGGTGGGTCTGATTCAATTTTCCTGTAATAACTTTGCCTGTTAAAGGATTTTTCCACTGACAATTGGCCTCACGTAATTAGTTCCCTGTGTGAAGACTTAAATATTTTAAAAAGTGAAGGAATAGTTGTAGTTAACCACAATCTTAATCTAATATTTCATTGCAGGGGATAATTTAGGATCCCATTTTCTTGGTGGATTTTAAATTGGAAAAGGAATTTCGAGTCAAGCTCAATGAAAACTAAAAGATAATCACAGTTAAGGAATCAGATGATATTGTCAAAGTAATTCAGGAAGCTATTGGGACAAGTCAGGCACACATTTTTTTACAAAATTACGACAAGGAGTGGGATGTTTGGATTGATGTTACTAGTTTTGAGCAAATACCTCATAGAACTGTTTTGACCGGTATGATAAAATTCCCCTGAAACTATTGATATTTCTCTAAATAATGGTAAAATCGAAGTATTAAAATCAGATGATTCCTCAACCAGCTCAGGGGAGATGATTGTAGGTTCGACTCTCCCTAGTCTAAAACGAAAGCGGCCAGATAAATTTGTCATTCCAGACAAAATGTTTCTCATAACTAAAATAGGCATTGCAAAATGAGAGACATCTCTTTGGGATGAAAGAAGGGAACTGCTGGATGTAATTGCAAATGAACTTTCAAAATATACAGATAATCCAACTAAAGTTGAAAGGAAACAAACTGCTCTAGAGCTGATTTAAAAAAAAGTCCCTAAAAGAGATATCGGGCAGTGGTACAGATGGATGGAAGGAAATAATGTGAGGGGAGCCAAGAATATGAGCAGTCCATCAACTAGTAATATAAGGAAACAGAGTATTTCACCAAGAACGTTTGCAACACAGAACCAGTAATAATAGTTTTAACTGCCTTGTCATGCCTTATCACACAAGGTGATCATGGTGAGTATATGATACACATTTATTTTGATGCCAATCTCATGAATGGTAATAAGTTAGAAGGGCTTAGAACAAGTCCTTTAAAATATTGATTTTTTGGCAATTGTTTACCTGATTACAATCACACTTGTCACTGGTAAAGAATTAGGGTCCACATTTGGTTGTTATGAACAGCTGAATGAATATTCATAAAGCGACATACATTGGCTTGCAATTGCGCTATCTCAACAATTATAAGGAGGATTGAAGGCATACTTGATTTTATTTAGCTCATATCATGCATTTTGATTAGTGTGTCGTGCACACACTCGTTGTGATCACAACTGGTCCAAAAGTATTTGATGACATTGGTAGAAAGTAGGGGACATGTAGTTGCATATTTGGTATGATTATAAATAGTAATAGTTTACAAGGTGAGTTTGAATAAAAATGAGCAGTTTGGAAAATGAGGTCAGTAGTAAACAGGGAATACTTTACACATTTGATTGTTCTTGCGAATGATCGTGCGCCTTAGAAGATAAGGCCTGTATGTAAGACTAATGATGATAACTTTCCTTTTGCAGTAGGCAAAGCGAGGAGAGGTAAACTGCAGTCCAACGCTTCCTGATGGAGAAGATGGCAAAACTGTTAAAGAGGATGTGGAGGTTATGCACAAAGAATGGAAGAATGCCACTCCAAACATAGCTATAATGACACGAAGAATGGAAATAACTTATTCTCAAATACGTCAGTTAATTAACTCCAAGCCACTGGTTGTCCAAATCCAACGAGGTTTATCCTGCATTGCTTCACCAAGTAAACTTGGAAATTAATTAAAGTACCTTACAGACACAGAACTTTACAGAACCTTCCAAGCCTCCTTGACCAAGGTAGCAAGCAAAACCCTATCACAAGCCAGAAGCAAGCCAAGAAATCAGCCTACAATGGTGAAACACTTGCAGATTGAGAACAAGACTTTTGCTACCCTTTTTTCCTTCCCAATGTACTTGGAATGACAGTTAAGTCAAAGTTTACGAGGTGAGGATTTTTTTGTGCTTGATTTGCTGCTCTTACAACTTGTTACAGACTATAAAATTATTGAAATACCAATCCTGTGATGGAAACCCCTTAGTTGACTCATTGTACTGAAAACTATCCAAAAAAAGTACTTTGAAAAGCCATTTGGGAAATTGGGCATCTGAGTTTCAGTTTACCTCCCAACCCCTTTACCAACCCACAATTGGTCTTATAATCTACTTCGTTGGTTACTTAATGGCTAGCCTTAAATCAACAATTGTGTTACTAACATGAATGTATAAAACTAGAGTTCTGAGACAAATGATTTTGTTTTTTCCTTTTGCAGTAAGAGACAAGAACAGGTTACATTGGGGACGCAGCTGAAAATGTAGATCGATCCATTGCTTGCGGTTATTGGAGATGTGAGGAAGCCAAAGTGTTGTTATGTTGTTTTGCTTAAACAACCGTTGTTCTTGACACTGCAAATATTATTTCCGCTGCAAGCTCTTTGTTTGGGCTCAATTAATCCTACAACATTGAATATACCAAGAATACGTTTGAAACATACATATTAAGTTAGAAATTATTCTGCATGTACATCGTAGTTGTTACATGGTCTTATCCAACTGTTTATGAGGGGAGAGGGTGGGGAAGGGTAGTTGTGTCAGAATTATATACTTTATGTGTATTGCTGGTAATTGCATGGTTTAATCCGAGTGTTATTGTAGAGGGGGGGGGGTAGTGGTGTCATATTTATATACTCTATTGTGTATTGCCAGTTTATTGCATAGTTTAATCCAAGTGTCTAAAGGTGGGGGCAGTAGTGTCAGATTTATATATGTTATTTAATATTGCTAGTTATTGCATAGTTTATTCCAAGTGTCTATGGGGGGCAATGGTGTCAGATTTATAAACTTGACTGTGTATTGCTGGTTATTGCAATGTTTAACAAAGTTTCTAATATGAGGGTGGGGGCAGTGGTGACAGCTTTATATACTTTGTTGTGTATTGCCAGATATTGCATAGCTTATTCCAGGTATCTAAGGGGTGGGTAGACAATGGTGTCAGATTTATATACTTTATGGTGTATTTCTAGTTATTGCATAGTTTAATCCGAGTGTCTAAAGGTGGGGGGCAGTCGTGTCAGATTTATAAATGTTATTTAATATTGCTATATATTGCATAGTTTAATCCAAGTGTCTATGGGGGCAGTGGTGTTAGATTTATATACTTGACTGTGTTTTGCTGGTTATTGCAATGTTTAATCCAAGTGTCTATGGGGGGGGGGCAGTGGTGTCAGATTTATATACTTTGTTGTGTATTGCCAGTTATTGCATAGTTTATTCCAGGTATCTAAGGGGGGTGGGTAGACAATGGTGTCAGATGTATATACTTTATGGAGTATTGCTATTTATTGCATAGTTTAATACAAGTGTCTATTGAAGAGGGGGCAGTGGTGTCAGCTTTATATACGTTGTGGGGAATTGTTGGTTATTGCATAGTTTAATCCCAGTGTCTACTGGGGGGGGGGCAGTGGTATCATATTTATATATGTTATTTAATATTGCTAGTTATTGCATAGTTTAATCCAAGTGTCTAAAGGTGGGGGCAGTGGTGTCAGATTTATATAGTTTATTTTGTATTGCTACTTATTGCATAATTTATTCCAAGTGTCTAAAGGGGGGGGGCAGTGGTGTCAGTTTTATATACTTGATTGTGTATTACTAGTTATTGCATACTTTAATCACAGTTACTATGGTGTGGGGATGACTGTGAATTCAGCTTCATATACTTTGTTGTGTATTGCTTGTTTATTGCATAGTTTAATTTAAGTGTCTATGGGGGTGTCAGTGGTGTCAGATTCATAAACTTGATTGTGTTTTGCTACTTATTGCATTGTTTATTCCAAGTGTCTAAAGGGGGGGGGGGCAGTTGTCAGATTTATATATTTTATTGTGTATTGCTAGTTATGCATAGTATATTCCAGGTGTCTAAGGGGTGGAGTGGACAATGGTGTCAGATGTATATACTTTATGTTGTATTTCTAGTTATTGCATAGTTTAATCCAAGTGTCTATGGGAGGGGGGAGTGTTGTCTGATTTATATACGTTATTTAGTATTGCTAGTTATTACATAGTTTAATCCAAGTGTCTATGGGGGGGGGGGGGGGCAGTGATGTCAGCTTTATATACTTGATTGTGTATTGGTAGTTGTTGCATAGTTTAATCCAAGTTTCTAAAGGGGGAGGGCAGTGTTGTCAGATTTATATTCGTTATTTAGTATTGCTAGTTGATTGCATAGTTTAATTCAAGTGTCTATGGGGCCAGTGGTGTCAGATTTATATACTTGACTGTGTATTGCTAGGAATTGCAAAGTTTAATTAAAGTTTCTATGGCGATTGGGGGAGGGTGGGTATAGTGTGGCAAGTGTATATTTCAAACATGTTGTATAATGACAGATGACAATTCAACTATTAGATTGCCCTTCTGGAAATTTAATGATGTAATTTCACAAAATTTCTTCATCATCAATCTTTTATTTCATAAAAAATTGATTTAATCATCTATTGAAAGTAGTAAAATAAACAAAGTTATTTGAAAAGGTATCCTTTCTTACTTTTATCAAGAGCACTCTGTTCATTTACACCACTACTTGGTGTAACCTATAGGTGAACCCACTTTCTCGGTAGCAACTCTGCTACCACCAGATGGTGAGGAAACGTGAAGTTACCTCAGGAACTGGTGTAGTATTTCCCAGCTAATAAATGAGTGTAGTTTATCCCATAATAGGAAAAACCTCGGTTTTCCCACAATGTTAGGGAGTGTTAAACCCCTAACTAACCAGCTAACCCTTGGAAGTAAGCAAAACTAAAGTTTCACCACTACCTAGGAAATAATAACCTTAAAAATGAGGAAACATGGTTTGACCCTAGACTAAAGGAAACAACAACGTTTCCCTAATGGTGAGGGAACATAGCTACCCCAAATAACGGTGTAGTCTGATTGCACCCACTTTTTGAAGAAACCTGGCCCTATGTTTTTACAGTGTATACTAAATTAAATATTAATGTTATGTCTGAGGTCAACATTAACGATACTCACACCGAAGTAACAATTAAAGACACATTAACTGTAAGGTTATAGATATATACAGACTAAATATAAATGATACGATATGGGGTAAACTTTGATTACAAACAGACTAGGGTAAATATAAATGATGCAATATGGGGTAAACCTTAATTATATACAGACTAGGGTAAATATAAATGATACGATACGGGGTTAACCTTGGTAATATACTGACTAGGGTAAATATAAATGATACAATATGGGGTAAATCTGATTATATAGAGACTAGGGTAAAAATAAATGATACAATATGGGGTAAACCTTGATTACATACAGACTAGGGTAGATATAAATGATACAATATGGGGTAAACCTTGATTATATACAGACTAGGGTAAATATAAATGATACAATATGGGGTAAACCTTGATTATATACAGACTAGGGTAAATATAAATGATACAATATGGGGTAAACCTTGATTACATACAGACTAGGGTAAATATAAATGATACAATATGGGGTAAACCTTGATTACATACAGACTAGGGTAAATATAAATGATACAATATGGGGTAAACCTTGATTACATACAGACTAGGGTAAATATAAATGATACAATATGGGGTAAATCTGATTATATAGAGACTAGGGTAAAAATAAATGATACAATATGGGGTAAACCTTGATTACATACAGACTAGGGTAAATATAAATGATACAATATGGGGTAAACCTTGATTACATACAGACTAGGGTAAATATAAATGATACAATATGGGGTAAACCTTGATTACATACAGACTAGGGTAAATATAAATGATACAATATGGGGTAAACCTTGATTATATACAGACTAGGGTAATATAAATGATACAATATGGGGTAAACCTTGATTATATACAGAATAGGGTAAATATAAATGATACAATATGGGGTAAATCTGATTATATACAGACTAGGGTAAATATAAATGATACAATATGGGGTAAACCTTGATTACATACAGACTAGGGTAAATATAAATGATACAATATGGGGTAAACCTTGATTACATACAGACTAGGGTAAATATAAATGATACAATATGGGGTAAACCTTGATTACATACAGACTAGGGTAAATATAAATGATACAATACGGGGTAAACCTTGATTATATACAGACTAGGGTAAATATAAATGATACAATATGGGGCAAACCTTGATTACATACAGACTAGGGTAAATATAAATGATACAATATGGGGTAAACCTTGATTATATACAGACTAGGGTAAATATAAATGATACAATATGGGGTAAACCTTGATTATATACAGACTAGGGTAAATATAAATGATACAATATGGGGTAAACCTTGATTATATACAGACTAGGGTAAATATAAATGATACAATATTGAGTAAACCTGGATTACATACAAACAAGGGTAAATATTGTGACGCCCAGGGGAGCGTCACGTAAACGCCTCCGTACATAGGTGGCATTACTGCTGGAGTAGTTGTCCGGTTAGTGTGTATTGTTTTATTGTTCTCTGGGGGTCTATTTTATCTAATATCTTTTTATATGTAAAGTGAATTGTTGTAGTTTCATATGCTAATTTATACCTTTTGTTTCCGTCTCCCTTTCAGCTGTCCAGCTCTCGTGACAAAAGTCTGGTCCCTCCGTAGCTATGTGGAATGTTCGAGCCACGCGAAGTTCCAATGTTTCGACTAAGTTTTTGTGTTAAGTTAGGGCACTTGCTATTTTGGGTTCTAAGAGTGTGTTCCATTTTTGGTGTTTGCTGCTGCCTAGTGAGGTCCGTTGGTCAGTTCGTTAAGTAAGTTAAGTGTTCTTTTATAGTTTAGGCAAGTCCGAGTCCTATTTCTTATAATATTGTGGGCGTATTTCCCCGTTTGTCAGAATCCCTTTAAATTATAACATCTAAATTTACTAAAAGGTTGGGAACACGGTCGATATTATCGCCGCACCCTGCGGGGTTATTCTTATATTTGTGGCGTGGGGGTGACCTTAATTCGGGTTGAATTTTCCCCGATGCAACGCCTACGTATTGTAGATTTATGACTCGAAATTATACGTTTGGCCACGGACTTCGCAGGTACGTATCGTTATCATTTATGTAAATTATAAGCTGGAATTTATGTGGATTTGTATGTTATTAACTGAATATTGGTCCTAATTTAACACCTTACAACCTAATATTTGGAGGTCACTGCGTTGACCTCCTGTATTATTTAATTTGGTTTTTATAGACACCTGCCCAAGTGGAGAAGGCAAAGGTTTTTGTATTAAATGTATTAGAAGCTTAAAAAGCAATTCATTTGTTCGTGTTTTATTGGTTCAGTGTGTCTTAACTTGTAGTTGCCCCACATTCATCCTGACATAGGGTGGCCGACAGCGGCCCTATCGAACCCACGGCCGCTCGGCAAGTTAAAACCCGTTGGGGGCGCTACAATATAAATGATACAATATGTGGTAAACCTTGATTATAATTAATAATTAATGACCCGCAGACTAGGGTAATATTTATGATATACTGACTGGTAATTATTAATGATCTGCAGACTAGGGTAAATATAAATGATACATAGAATATGGTAATTATTAATTATATGCAGACTACGGTAAATATTAAAGATATAGTCCACGGTAAACATTTCTAATATTTTAACCGAATAAATATTCGAGGCACTTTTCAACCTCATACAAAAGACTTATACGCATTTATGAGAACATCCTTCCTTTTAGACCGTTATGATAGAAGTACTTAAATATAGTGAAAATATGATCCAGGGTGCCCATATTGCTATTTAAATGTCACGTTTTTTTCTCTCTGGGTGGCACCCAATATGGGCATCGGCCTTACCGACCCAAGTTCATAAAACCCTCCTTAATGAAATTATTCCCTTCTGATATTCCATAAATTTTCAAACCCCTTCTTTAATCACTCTGGGTAAATCTCTACCCACCCCAGCCCTCCTCCATTTGTAATCCTGTGTACGCCAATGGAATAATCCTCCCTACTTTGTAGTTTTTGAGTATAGTAAACTACAAACAACCATCTAATCTTGATCTAGTCGTGTATTTCCATCACCCCTCTTTAAACCTTTAAGCATTTACGAGCACAACCTTTCGATTAGAGCTACCTATATAGACGTAATGTATAGTATATAGCCCCCATGCCCCCAAAATCACCGGGGATTCTAAGACAAGAAAATCAGCATCAGAAAATAGATATTATTCAACAAATTCCAACAAGATAGGTAGAAAGGTGAGGGGAGGTGAGGGGAGTTGATAGGGAAGGGGTACAGAGCTATGATCAGCAGCAAAACTGCCACTGAGATTTGTTAAATAGAAAATGACTACTGAATGGGAGTAGTATTAAAGAGAGATATTCAGCAAATCACCAGGAGGAGAGCAGAGGAAGGGGGGGGGGGAGAGCGGTCCATGGGAGAGGGAAAGAAAGGAAAAGGTTATTTGCAAGAGAAAGATAGCTTTCATCAACACTTCAACTGCCACCAGGATTCATCAAAACAAAATAGCAGTGCCAAACAATTATTCAACAATGCTCAAAAGAAGGTGCAAAAAAGAAAATGGAGAGGTGAAGAGAGAAGAAGAAAGGCAGGGAATTAGACGGTTTAATGTAAAATGGCTACTTAATTTGTTTGCAAATCTCTACGATGTAAGTTGCAAACCCAAAATCTTTAAAATAGAACACTCCATTTTCACTTGATTTAAAGCATTTCGAATCCTACACTTTACAGGGTTTCTATTTTGCAGGATTAATATTTTGCAACTAAAGTTTAAAAAAAAAAGCTGCACTTTTTGGCTTTATCCTTCCTGTTTTTGGCAGACTTTAATGAGGAAAATGGAAAATCTTCAGACACATATATTCGATTAAACGTATACATATAACCAGCCTTGACGCAACCAATGAAAGTCCCATACTTGATGGTACAAATTAAAAGCATTCTCTCAGCTAGATTTTTTTAGAGGGCGGGCCAATTTCATAGGTTTCGCTGGTACACCGTTACTCCACTTTCTGACTTGGTCACTTGATACGGTGTTTGTAATATACTGCCACTGTTTAGGCTACAGTATACTGTTTACCGGCCGAAGTGTTTGGTCTACTGTAGGCTTCCTTGTTATATTGTTCAATAGATCGATGCTAGGCCTACTTAGGAGTAGCTAGGTAGACAAAACAAGGTAACTAATACACCGAGAGGCATAGGCTAGTACAGTAGTAGTATAGTCAGTATTGCAAAGTTTGGAACACTGCGAAGCTCGGACACCCCTAAGAAATACACGATTTGACCATGACAACCTACGGCAAGAGCCAATTGCACGAAAATCTACGAAGCTACAGTTGTTTTCTCTCCAAAATGACCCAACCATATCAAGTATATTTTCAGGTGATTTATACCATGAGATATAGTTTTGGGGTGTTTTAAGGATTAGGTGTCCGAACTTCGCAGTGTCCATGCTACTGCAGTGCAGGCTGTTGTACTTACTGTAGCCTAGCCTAGAACCGAACAATTATTGAAGTGTTATTTATGCTTTCTCCCTAGATTGCAGGAAATCACCCTTTCGGGCCTTACTAATTTGCAGATAAACGGAGAATAAATAGGTGTCGTCGCCATTTTGTCGGAAAATTACACCAACAGAATATGACAAATGTCAATAGGTATATGAGAGCGATATAAAATAGTCAATAATCGCGAATAAGTAAAAAAGTAGTGAAAAGGGCGCCAGCAGTCCATTTGAGTCCGTCAGGGGGGGGGGGGGCATCCGCCTCTGACTGTATATATGGACGCTCCGCCACTAAGTAAGGGGATGTTGGAGAACTGGCTGAAATGAGGCAAGTCATTGGCCTAAGACGAAGTTGTGTTACGCTTACCGGTACTCACACCAACTTCTTCCACTTTTCACGGGGCGTGAAGACGCGGTTGGGGTGACAATGTGGTCTATAGCCAGGGGACGGGCCGAGGATCCCCCAGCAATTACTAAAATTATTACACCTATATAGTATACGTGTGCATCGGACAGATCGACAAGTATGCATTGAAAAATGGGCAGATGCACGTTTCGGAACCTTGGTAAATATTGGGGGGGGGGCTTATCATGCATTTGCCCCTCAACTTTTTCATTGGGGGCTGAGCCCCCCAAGCCCCCCCGGTTCCGCCGCCACTGGGGAGGGGGTGCCCTCCTCCCCCTTTGGAAAATTTTCTATTGCTGAATGCCCTCAGATGCAATTTGGTGCGACAAAAGTGTACAATGGTGATGTTAATTTACTTCTAAAAAAAATGTTTCCCAGGTGTAATTTTCTAAAATATTTATGAAACAAAGTTGGGATCATCTTTCTCAAGAAATTTTATTTCTCATAGGTTATAAATTTCTTACAACCAGCCTGTAACTGCTAAATGGTGTTAAACTGTAAATCCTCATGCTCATACATTTACATAGCTCCCAACTCTTGAGAAGGCAAATGCTGGTCCATGACACGAATCGCTGTCCTGGGGGAGGGGTATAAGGGGAGGGGGTGTCCCCCTCCCCTTTTGATTTTTTTTTTGGAATCCTGGTGATGCCTACATGTAAAATGGTGGCACTTAGAAAGGCTTTTGTCACCCAAAATTTTCTGAGAAATATGCATTTTTTTGTGTGTAACATCAATAAATTGAATAGTAGGTGATAATTCATTCTTTCCCGTGGCATGAAAATGTTCGCTGCTCGCCCCAATGAAAAGAAATATAGGCTAATTTGAGGTTCAAATGATGCTGTAAAGGAGGTTTTATACTCTTTTATGCTAAATGCTAAAGAAATGATGGTTGCTAAGTCAAAATTTGATGCAATTTTTTTTTTATGTATACTTGACAATTACAATGCGGTTTTTTTCGGACGCTTGTGCGGGTCAGCGGGTTTGGGTGTTAGAATGCGGGTCTAATTCCCGCGAATTGCGGGTCAGTTGGGAGCTCTGCATTTAATTTTAAACCAGAAAACGAAAAGGTTTAGACTAGTCTACCACTGCTATTCCTCTCGATTTTTTTAATTTCCAATCATATGATTTAGCGGATGTTCGGAAACACTTTTTGGCTCACCTTTGGGGGGGGCCATGGCCCCCTTTGGCCCCCTTGGATCCGCCAGTGGGAGAGACTAGTGTAGGTTCTTATGATCAACTAGACCGGTTTCTGCTCTCAAACTTTATAGGAGGAGCTTCATCAGTAGTAGCCTTTGAATATTTTATTCGGCCTGGGCGTCTCGTTCTCAAAATGCATCTATTTTCTGTGCACGAGTTTTTATGGACTCATAGTGCAGCTATAAGAGCATCTAAAAGAGCTTCGTGTGAACCTTGAGAGTCAGCTGATTCTTCGTTAGTATGAAACCTTGAGTTAACAAGTAAACCTTTGAGAATTTGGGCCCTTTTGTATAGGCTAGAATCGGTTCTTTTGGAAACAGTTTGGATAATTCCGCGTGCAGGGGCATAGCGAGCGGGGGTGCGGGGGGTGTATATAATAATTTGGTCGCTGTCGGCAAATTTTGGGTCTGTCGGCAAAAGGAGGAAGGTGAAGAGAGCGGAAGGGGAAGAAAGAAGGAAATCTGAATAGAGAAAAGGAGAACGGGAGCTTCTTTATCGGTTATTTCGATTTTCCATTTCTTCATCTGATAAACTCATTCACCAATCCAATCACCCGACGCCTGCAAGTTAAAAACCTCTCGGCAAATAACTGATAATGTCACGGCCGTCAGTATAGCTACTGTAGCCAGGCTCAGCTAGACGAGTGCCAGAATCGCCGGCAACTCAGTGAAAGAAATGGAATTAAAGGCTTCCGTATAGGCCGTAGCCCATGAGTCGTGCTATCGTGTGACAACGTGTTGTTATTATCCTCTGTTCAGAATGACGTCATCGCAGATGTCATTCGTTCTCAGTGGAAAACTTAAGGACACGGCTCACGAATTGTACACAATTTTTAACGTTTCTCGCTTGTATATCAATGAATGTTGTTATTTCTCATTACCGGAAAGTTTTCTGAACAATTTCATCACGAAGTTTCACTATTTCAACGATCGGTGAAAGAGAAAACACAGTTCGATAATTGGTCCCAATTAATTCTTCTTCTGCCGACTGCCATAAAAATAATATCGAAATGGAAATTCTACGGTGCCAAATTTGACTTTAAATATGCACCAGATTGCATCTAAGGACGTTTCAAAACTAAAAATTTTCCAAAGGGGAGGGGTAGACCCCTACCCTTAGACCCCTCCCCCATTTCAGTCACCACTTCCAGATCCGTCGGCAAATCAAATTTGACTTAAAATATGCACCAGATTGCATCTAAGGACGTTTCAAAACTAAAAATTTTCCAAAGGGGAGGGGTAGACCCCCTACCCTTAGACCCCTCCCCCATTTCAGTCACCACTTCCAGATCCGTCGGCAAATCAAATTTGACTTAAAATATGCACCAGATTGCATCTAAGGACGTTTCAAAACTAAAAATTTTCCAAAGGGGAGGGGTAGACCCCCTACCCTTAGACCCCTCCCCCATTTCAGTCACCATTTCCAGATCCGTCGGCAAATCAAATTTGACTTAAAATATACACCAGATTGCATCTAAGGACGTTTCAAAACTAAAAACTATAAATAATAGTGTATCTATTGTACAGCCACTGTTGAGCGTTCTTAAATATGTGTCTATCGAGAAAATATATGTGCACAAAAAAGCGTGTCTGCAACGTTTCTGGTTTTTCTAGTTTTTGGCGAAATGTTTCACCATTTTGCATCTAAGCACTCACAATTAACCAAAAATTTCCAAGGGGGAGGGTGCCCCTCCCCCAGGACGCAGATCACTAAAGTGCTACCATCGGGATGTCGGCCCCCCCTTTCTCAAAATCCTGGATCCGCCCCTGCAGTTGGTCAGCCATGCCGTTGGTTATTTTTGTGGTCACTTTTACAAAGCAAGTCATTCACCGTTTTATATTTTTATATATATCATGCTTTAAACACTTTGACTTACACAATTTAAATAGATCGTTTTTGCTGTAATCAATTAACAGTAACAATATTACGCGATATCCTAAGTTAGGCCATACTACCTAGGCTTATATCACAAAAACACGTAGCGAGAAAACATGGCGGCGAGTAAATTTAACGTTTTGGCGAGTAGAATTTTAGACTCGGTCGCCAGTTGGCAAGTAGTTTTAAACATTTTGTCAAGGCCTGATATATATATGTGTATATATATATATATATATGTGTGTGTTTGTATATATATATATATATATATATATATATATATATATATATATATCTTTTTAATTTTTTAAAACTTTTTCGATACTGAAAGGGGAGCAGTTGCTCCCCCTGGCTAAGTCCCTGCTTTAGATTGATACTAGGGTCTTGCATATTTCTCCCAAGCTATCTTATGTTTTCCTTTGATTTGGCAGATTTGCTTCGGAAAAGCAAAGAAGCCAGCCAGGTTTGCCAATTGGGCCCACTTCCCCCAAAATGTTTATTCAAGCCCTGCCGCCCGCAGTGAACAATCACTTGGCCTTAGATTGGTTTGTATACTGCGAGACGGTCGCTTATTGCTGTGGAAGAGACATGATCTCACATGACACGTAATTTCCTAACATTAAAATGAAAAAAAGATGTTGTAGTTTGCTTAAGTTTACGCCCCTCTTTGGAGAAATGTCCCAGAAGTTTGTATCGGACAGATCCTTGGGCATGTAAAATACAGTGGGCAAGCACATTCGTGGTAGGCAGAAACGGACTCTTTTTTATTTTTTTAAAACTTTTTTCGATACTGAAAGGGGAGCAGTTGCTCCCCCTGGCTAAGTCCCTGCTTTAGATTGATACTAGGGTCTTGCATATTTCTCCCAAGCTATCTTATGTTTTCCTTTGATTTTGGCAGATTTGCTTCGGAAAAGCAAAGAGGCCAGCCAGGTTTGCCAATTGGGCCCACTTCCCCCAAAATGTTTATTCAAGCCCTGCCTCCCGCAGTGAACAATCACTTGGCCTTAGATTGGTTTGTATACTGCGAGACGGTCGCTTATTGCTGTGGAAGAGACATGACAGAAACTGACTCTGAGGCATGTAGGCCTACAGTTTGCACTGGAGTAAAAGAGTATTACAAACGACTATGCCAAGGCTACGTTAGGTTAAGGTAACCGTATATCTTTCTGTAACTTGTATCGCAGTTTGACTGACCCACCTCATCTGGTAGGTAGCGTTCGTATACAGCAGTTCTTATAACGTCGTGGTGGATAATTGCGTTTGTCAAATGTAAACTGAATGTGATACTTGTGGAGAGGAAGGGGTTACTTGGGGGAATCGCGCCAGAGGTACTGGCTAAATAAATACATCGGCGAGTATTTTTTTTCAAAGTAAAGATGATATTCAAGCTCACCTTCATACCCAGCATCCCTTCCTCTTTTTCCTCAGAAGGCTTAAACATTATATTTAAAACTAGCAAAAACTAGGTTTGAGCATATTGTGGCGACACTTGGAGATGAATTCAGATCTCTTATTGAGTAAATGCGGGTTTTTGGACAGGAGGATACAGAGCTTCTCGTCGATGCAAAGGTCACATTGACCGGATCTACGCATGCGAGTATTAGAATGCTTGAGTACGTTCCACTCAATAACGAAGGGGGCACCCTTACGCTTCAGGTCCCATATATGTTTGGAAAGCTCTGTTTCTTTCTCGTAACGCTCATGGCGGAAGGACTTACTGTGGTTACTGTATCTTTGCTTAAAGAGCCACTCGTTAGCCCTATGTATGATTTTGTGTCATGACCAGTAGGTAGTAACATCGGCCCTATATATTACACTACTTACCAAGCAATTCCCGCTGAGGGGGCAATTGTGTTTTTCTCTACAACTGCATGTGCGTTGAGCAAGCCAATTTCAAGTCATAATGCCTCTTAATAAGGAGTTCCTATTCTTTCCGTCCGCCGCCTTAGGCTGGAAACAATTTTTTCTCTGATAAGTGAAGTCTTGTTCATTTTCATTGTTGAGAAGCCATTTAGAACCCGTAGGGGGGGGGGGGCTATATTGCCAAAATGGCAGCCCCTGACTCACCTATAACTGATCCCCTAGTCGAAAACCTAAACCTCTTTGATTTTGAATTAGATATCAATGACTGGATCCCTGTTCAAAATAGCAGAAAAAGGCAACGTCCAAATTCCGTTGAAGTAAACCCATCTCCTAACTCCAAGACAACCACCAAAACATCCGCTCAATCAATCATAGTATCAGGAATCCTTCCAGAAATATCCAAAAACCCAACAAACCCTTGCTAAACTGATTAATGAAGAGAAACCAAATGCCATGATCTCAAATTTAAACCGTCTTCGTAGCAACGACATCCTAATTACCCCCCCCCCCCCCCCATGACCCTAAATCTGCAAATATCCTCCTGCAACCTTGGACTCAAAAGACTAAACTAGGCAACCCCAAACCAAGAATCAAAAAAAAAAAAATAAGACAATAAAACTTCTCCGTAGTTGCCTGTGGCATAAACCCTGACATTCAAATCAAAGACATTGAACAAGAATTGAAAGATCAAGAATACTCCTCAATCCAAACAAAAAAGACTGATTAGCCGTGCCACTTATAATCCTACCTGGAAAGTTAAAATATTATTTTAGAATCAAGAACCCCCCAAAAAACCCTAATCAAACATGGTCTCTATCTAGGATACTCCAAACACAAAACTGAGGAATACCACGAACCCCCCCCCCCAAAAAAAAATCACTCAGTGCTTCAAATGCCAGCTCTTTGGACACACCACTGTAAAAACCAAACCAGATGCCTCAGATGTGGCGAAAATCACAGAGTAAAAGATTGCCCAGAACAAAAAGAAAGCATCAAATGTGCAAACTGCACATGCCGCCCTATACAAAGGCTGCCCAAAAATTTAAAGAAGCTAAAACAGAACAGACCAAAAACGAGTCCAAAACAAATGCGATTCAATCATTAATGACAAAAACCCGAAACACTTTTGGAAAAACTTAAAATATATCATAAACCTCATTTCAACCCCAAACACAGGTAATTCAGACCAAGGCCTTAGAGATGTTGCAGGTAACCTGATTACAAATACTCAAGACCAAATAAAGCTAAATGAATCATACTTTAAAAATAATTTTTATATCTTCGATGGCCACCCTTACGATAACAGTTTCAAACAAGAAATAGACCAAACAATTATCAGAAACGCAAACAGCTTTATCCCCAACCCCTTAGGATATCTCAACGATAACATCCCTACTAGAAAAAATAGACATAAACGATTGTTTATAGTGCCACTAAGGCAAAAATACCTCCTCCCCTGGTCTTGACAATATTAATTACCTAATGCTTAAAAAATCCCCACTAATTTTCATCAACTCTCATATTATCCCTCTATTTAACGATTTACTCAGACTAAAGATCACCAACTTCCTCGACGTAACCTTCAACCTCAACACCGGAAAACACTACCCTTACAGGAAGCCCAACGACCGCCCAGTGTACATTCACAGACAATCTAACCACCCACTCAGCATCACCAGGTCCCTACCAGCCTCAATCAGCAGACGCATCATAGGAGGCACATTCCTGAAACTCATCAACAAACACTTCCCGAAGACATCGAAACTGCACAAGATATTCAACAGAAACACTGTGAAAGTCAGTTACAGCTGCATACCCAACATCGCCATCATCATCAAAGGACACAACAAACGCATATCAACCACCCACACAACGAAAGAAAGGGAAGTCAAAAGGACACATGCCAACTAAATGGAAACTGCCAGGCATCAAACATCACATACAAGGCCGAAGTGAAAACCACCGACAACTGCAAGACTTACATAGGTCTAACGGAAACTGGTAAGATCTTTGCATCATGTATTATTTTAACATATTAATTGATGATTTGGGAATTCCTTTCCTTCACAGCAAATTGACATGAATATATTGCAATCCAACCTCTCTGGAAGGAAAGAATAAGTTCTGGTTTGTTGAAGAATGGGTGTCCTTGTAGGGACTGCGAAGAGAGGGTGGGGTGCTCTATTTTCAGCGATAATTCGTTTGACCTGTAAATACAGCTTTATCCTTGTTCTGTTACTCGCAAAAACCTCGACAAGTGTGTGTGGAAATGGGGTTGTACACTCCTATCCGGGTAGCAGTGGTAAAAATCTTCCCCGGCTGAATTTAAAAATCCCCAGAATTAACCATTTTTCCTACTGCTGAGGGTGGAAAGTGGGGCGGGCGGAATGCCCTAGCCACCCCTCTGCACACCCTACTGGTATTAAATGGTCTAACAAAGACGTGACCTTTCCAAGTTCCTATCTAGAGATCTAGAATCTACAAAGAGACAACAATTCTGGTTAAGATCAACCCGCCTCCCCCTCCCAATCTCCCCTCCCACCTCATGAAGGTTAGTGGATGTGCGTGTATGCTGCACTCCACTTGTGCTCTGTCTTTTCAACATCTTTCTACTGGCACCAGACTGATTTCATGAATAAATGCTCTATTAAGCTTTCAGGATAACATCACTGACTTATTTGATGCAGATTTTTGATTATTTTGTTGTGGAATATGCCATCTCTTCCAACATTTCATTTCGGATTCTCAGTGATACAATCACTATCTCTGAGCACTGAGTATTCAGCCATATTGGTATACCATGGAGAGTTGTAACATAGCAGTTCTGACACTAATCATCCTATTGTGGTTGGTCTTTTGTCCACTTAATCGCCTAATTATGGAATCTGCACAGCTCAAGTACTCCTATTCAAGAGATTGCTTGTTAGCAATCAATGAGCAAGTCAAACAGAACAGGAATTTGTATTATCTTCCAAGTGATTTGTTCAAATCAATACGCTCAATGGGTGTTTCTAAGATTAAACCTACAAGGAGAGGAATGAATAGAAATAATCTGCAACCTTCTACCTCTCATCCTAAAGATAGACTTTCTTTACTGGTATTCGCTCTGAACTGTCAATCTGCAAAGTCTATATCTACTAGAGGAATCATAACAGATCTTATTGTTGAACATGACATCGATATTTTTGCACTTTGTGAAACCTGGTTTATTGACAATAAAAGTGATGACTTTTATGTACATTCACTTACTCCTCCTGGCTATGATATCATCAATGTCCCTCGTGGAAATGGAGGTCCTCATTGTGGCATTGCAGTCATATACAAAAAGAACCTTATGATTGTTTCCACATCTGAAAATAGAGGCTCTAACATCAAGACTTTTGAATCTTGTGAGGTTGTTTTCTCGACTGGCACCAAGTGTTTTACTTTTGTTGTCATGTATAAGCCACCCCCATCGGCTAAGAATCAGCTCAACACTGGCATATTCTTCTCAGAATTTTCGCAAACCATGCAAGACTATACCATTGCTAAAGGTGACCTCGTTGTTGTTGGAGATCTGAACTTGCACCTGGATGTTGTTAATGACTATGCCACGCTCAATTTCAATGATCTTGCCAAAACACTTGGTTTTCAGCAGTTTGTCACCCAACCTACTCATCAATGTGGGCATACACTTGACGTGGTAATATCACGCTCTACTGACAATATTGTGGATACAGTTCGAGTTCTTGATCTTATATCTGATCACCATATTGTTGCTTGCAATCTTAACATCGCAAAACCACCTCCGCTTGTTAAGATAATAACATCAAGGAAATATCACTCTGTTGATTTGCCTGCGTTCAAGAACGATATATCATCTTCTGATCTAAAAACGGCTTCATCGGAGTCAAACAATGTATGTGATCTTGCTGACAAATATAATAGTGTCATGTCTGATCTCCTCAACAAACATGCACCCCTTAGTACAAAAAGGGTGGTGATTCGTCCAAAGCAGCCTTGGTTTACTAACTCTCTACATTCTGCTAAGCGCAATCGCCGTAAGGCTAAACGAAAGTGGATTTCAAGTCGCTCGCTGATTGACTTTGATAAGTTCAAGAAAGCAAGAAATAGCTATAACATCGAGCTGTACCGATCCAAGTGTACTTTCCTCAACAACAAGATCATGGATTGTGGAAATGATTTCAAGTCCATGTTTCGTACCATAAATGACATTCTTCAGAGAAAGAGACCCACAAAACTACCGGACCATGACTCTGCCAAAGACTTGGCAGATCAATTTGCAGCGTACTTTTCTACTAAAATTCAAACCATTAGGGACAATCTCACATGTCAAAACTGCGATTCTTCCACGCCATCTCCCGTTTCTCACTCCTGGGACACATTTGTTATTGTCAGCGAGGACGATCTTCGTGAGATAATTTCCAAGGCACCAAGCCCGTCTTGCATTCTCGATCCTTTGCCTTCTTGGATGGTGAAATTGTTGCTTGACTCTCTTCTGCCAACCGTAACAGAAATAGTGAATACTTCGCTTAGATCTGGCGTTGTTCCAGATACCTATAAGGAGGCTGTTATTGCGCCACTCCTCAAAAAGGCCAACTTAGACCATAACACGCTGAAGAACTACAGGCCTGTTAGCAACCTTCCCTTCCTATCCAAGGTGCTTGAGCGTGTTGTTGCAAAGCAGCTAACCAACTACATGAACGAGAACAGACTTCATGAGCCACTTCAATCTGCCTATAAGCAGTTTCACTCAACCGAGACTGCCTTAATCAAGGTTCACAATGACATCTTGTGGGCAATGGAGAGACAGGGAGTAACAATCCTTGTCCTACTTGATTTGAGCAGTGCATTTGACACTATTGACCATGAAGTTCTTATACATTGCTTGGAATATCTGCTGTGTGTACATGGAATTCCGCTTACCTGGTTCAAATCGTACCTGTCTGATCGATCTCATCGTGTCCTTGTAGATGGCAAATTTTCTTCTGTTCAGAACTTGGTGTATGGCGTGCCTCAGGGATCGGTGTTGGGTCCTTTGCTGTTCGCCATTTACATTTTGCCTCTCGGAAATCTTCTTCGCGAATATGGGCTAGATCTGCATATATACGCTGATGATACACAAGTGTATGTTTCGGTTTGCCCAACATCTGAGGAGGGAGTGAAGCAAGCAGTTTCGAAACTTGAAGACTGCCTTTCCAAAGTGCAAGCATGGATGTCAACAAACTTCCTGAAACTCAATGCTGACAAAACTGAGGTTATGGTGATTGGGTTTAGAGCCCAATTGGTTAAGTTCAACCTGCCCTCAGTGACTGTTGCTGGTGTTGATGTTCCCGTCCAGACAAACCCTGTCAGAAATTTAGGGGTTATGTTCGACTCCGGTATGACAATGAGTGCACAGGTCACAACTATTATCAGATCTGCTAACTATCATCTCAATAACATCAGTCGTGCACGCAAAATGCTCACTACTGAGGCAGCCAAGCTAGCTGTGCACACATTAGTCACCTCCAGGTTGGACTACTGCAACAGCCTCTTGATTGGTGTAAACAAATCCCTAATCACTAAACTTCAGAATGTCCAACGCACCTCTGCTCGCATCATTGTCAAGCGTAAAAAGTATGACTCTATCACATCGGAACTTATTGCTCTTCACTGGCTTCCTATACAACAGCGCATTAAATTCAAAGTTCTCCTTCTTATGTACAAAGCTCACCATAAACAGTCGCCATCCTACATATCTGACTTACTACAGCTGCAAGCACCACGCAGACAGCTTAGATCATATATATCTTCTCCTCACTTTATCGTGCCCAGAACCCGTGCTGTGTCATTTGCAGATCGCTCATTCTCCTGCTATGGACCAAAAGAGTGGAACACTCTTCCAAATCACATCAAGGATGCTCAGACTATTCATATTTTCAAGAAACTGCTCAAATGTTATCTTTTTCAAGAAGTGTATTGTAATTAATTTCATGTAACTGTCTTGAGCGCCTTTGAACAACTTTTGTTGATTTTGGCGCTATATAAATGTCTTCTTCTTCTTCTGATTTTTAATCCCTCCCTAAGCCTAAGCGAAAAATGATATATTTGCAGCAAACATTAGACGAAAGAGGAGAGAATATAGGCAGAAGTTATAGCATCCAGTCGAAATATATTCAATCCACAATCTTAAACAAGCTGTCAATAAAAGTACAATTGACGTATTTCAGCATTTATACATATCCAGATATCGAATAGACTACACCATTTTAATCAATCAATCAATCAGAAGACATTTATATAGCGCCAAAATCAACAAAAGTTGTTCAAAGGCGCTTTAACAACGACCATCTGTGGCTTCCGTTCCCCAGCAAATACATGTCTTAGTAAAGATTGCCCTACTTTGACCTTTAATAATATTGGCAGATATTATAGATGTCAAAACTATCCTGACCTTATTTGACCTTCAGCTTTTTTTTTTTACACAACATCCAATCTTAATGACACATTGTAAAAGGAAACAAACATTTACAAAAATCCATAGAAATGAGAGGTATATCCATTTGTTGGCTTCAGTACTTGCCGAATCCTCCTACTACCCTGCCCCGAAATCTCCTACTACCCCCTCCCCACCCCCATCCTCTTTCTCTATAGTAACCGTACTCATTTGCTTGCCCACAACTTTGGTCAGTTTTGCTTCTACCGACGTTGGTTGATCTTATTATGACGTAGTTATACTGACAAACGGGCATTTTACCCCAAACAATTCCAAACATGATGAAATTCGGTTTCATCAATTGACATGTAATTGAGGAATTAACTTTCTGCTGTAGACATGTCAAATCTTGAGAAGCCTCATGTGATTTTTATCCTACTTTTCTTTCAAAATATTCACTCAACTTACAAATGGTACAAAAGAAAGTAATTTTGACGAGCATTCATAAAGACACCATTTGCTGGATCGGACACTTGGCAGTCTGTCCCCCTACCCTGATCTGCCCCTTCCCCCTCCGTCACTGAATATCTACCTTAAATACAGTTAATTACCTGTATACACGAAATCTAGGACGCCATAAAATAAATTGAATATTATAATGAATGTTAAATATCATTCTAATTGCAAAAAATTGTGTAGTTCTTTAGGAGTAAACGTATCAGTCCATAATTGTTTATTTCGGCTGCATAATCTTTCCTTTAATGTTAGAGATTGGGTCTAAAAGAAATTAAAATTAAACAATAATAATAATTATAATAATAATAAACATATGAACTTCGATGCACTAAAACTTACTCCTTATTTGTCAATTATGAGTCATATCTTATTTCTCTGGTTTTCTCTAATAATATTTTCTTTTGGAGTAAACGTGGATTTTCGTTATATTATATTTATATATATATATATATATATATATATATATATATATATATATATATATATATATATATATATATATATATATGTATATATATATATATATATATATGTATATATATATATATATACATATATATATATATATATATATATATATATATATTCTAAAACTTACTCCTTATTTGTCAATTATGAGTCATATCTTATTTCTCTGGTTTTCTCTAATAATATTTTCTTTTGGAGTAAACGTGGATTTTCGTTATATTATATTTATATATATATATATATATATATATATATATATATATATATATATATATATATATATATACTTATATGTATATATATATATATATATATATATATATATATATATATTCCAAAACTTACTCCTTATTTGTCAATTATGAGTCATATTTTATTTCTCTGGTTTCTCTAATAATATTCTCTCTTGGAGTAAACGTGGATTTTCGTTATATTATATATATATATATATATATATATATATATATATATATATATATATATATATATATATATATATATATATGTGGTAATCACATCCCACCCCCTCCTCTCTCCTCTCTCCCTTCCCTCCCCTGCCCCACAAACACACACAACCCGACTCTAGATCTCAAGAGACACTTACTACATCATTATATAAGAAATCAATTGTACTCAGATATCATGGCGACTATCGCAACAATAGCACATGTAACAATAGCAACAATAGCACAATAGCACATGTACCTTAGATTTCTTAATTACTAAGAGTTTGAAACTCATGGTTATATGTATTCATTGATGATTTTTGAAATTAGGTTAACATAAAGATTTGAAATTAAGTTAACATACAGATTTTAATGTCAAAATGTTTAATGTACCGTAATCTTTCAAATTAAATAAGACAACGAATGCTTCTTTAAATTTGGCAACTGTTTTGCATGTTTTTAGTTTAAATATTTGAAGAAAACTAAAATAAATAAACTAATAGCATAACTTGGATGATTAATCATATCAATGCTATTAATACTGTCACGTGATTCTTTGATGTATATAAACCAACGAATACTGTTTCTCAAGTTTTCCACTCCTTTTTATTTTTATTTTTTGAAAATCTTAAAACCTATTTAACACATTACTTCTTTATTCAATATTTCAAGTATTAAATATATATTGATTCATTAATCTAAATAATGATAATAAAATTAACAAAAAAACGATATAGTTATAGTTTATAGGTTATAGTTATAGTTTATAGGTTATGGTTATAGTTTTCGTTGTAACATAATTTAGAAAGATATATTTGTCTTTTTCATTGAAGAATTTACACGTAGGAAGGGAAGGGCGGGAGGCTTCAAAATTACAAAAAGTACTTGAGAATATTATTCGTAAGAGGGGAATGATTATGCGCCAGTCAAATGTCAAGCACCCCCTCAATTATCTCTCGTTGTTTGCGATAGAAAAAAATAACACAGGTTGTAGTATTGCAAAAGTTGGGGACCGTTTTTTTTCTGATCAAACAATCGAAAGTTTCGATGTGAAATTTTGAATTTCTGTCCTTAGCAAACTTATAATTAGTAGAAAGTCAAAGAGTTTTGAACATGGCGATTCCCCCCCCCAATCATTTGAGGGCAATACGGGCGGGAAACGCTGGGGGGGGTGAACATGTGCAATGCCTCTGCTCTGAATTGAAGTAACTCAGTCTGAAAAAGGAAGGGGTTGTTCACATCACTTTTACCTAAGCTGAGGTCGGTTTGTCATTTAATTTCGTAGAGCGGTAAATATATATGTGAATAATAGAGCAAGTTTGACCTAGCTTTGCAAATACATCAGTATTATCAATTTGTCTAAAAAAATATTTTTACGTAAGGGCAGGAGGGTGTTACCACACTGGGGTGGGCCAGACAGTGGGCAAGGTCCCAGTTAGTGTGTTAAAAAAAAATTATTGTTAAAAGTTATTCTTCAATATAATTAGACACCGAGTTATCGTTCAAAGTTTGCAACTACAAACGAGATACGATTTGAATGTTAGTTGAAGCTATTAAATGTTGAATATACCGTGATTCTTCGAATATTTTCGATTAAATTAGGCATCTCTGGGGTTTCTTTGATTGTTACATGAAACCAGCCATATAAATCTAGAGTAAGGCAAAATATGTCACCAAAAACAGAACTAGTATTGTTCGATACAGGTGACAAACGCCTACAGTGGAATTACGATCTTACTTACCCGTTTCGAACCTCTGGACATACAATCAGCGTCCATAGCCTAGTGGTTAGGGTGTCCGCGAACAGAGCGGAAGGCCCGTGGTTCGAATCCCGGTGGAGGCTGGAAGTTTTTTCACTGTTCTGGATTTTCCAACTCATTATATATATATATATATATATATATATATATATATATATATATATATATATATATATATATATATATGGGCGGTGAGGGCAACAACAGAACGGAATGAAAGTTGTTTGTGTTTTGCAATCTTGGGGGCACAAGGGGCACAGCACTTAATTGGGGGTATAATGTTTATTTGTTAATGCCATCATTTGGGAGGGGTATCAGGAGAAAAGGGTCCTGGATGCAATATGTTGCTATATTTCGCAACTTGAAGTAACTTTTTGTTCAAGAATTTTCGGGCTTAGTCTGTCCGATATATATGTTTTGAGGCAGATCAATATTTTGTTTGAGTATTTTTATTTTAACACTAAAAATCGCATTTCGGGGGCACCTGGGGAACACGATTGTTCTTGGGAGGGCACGTGCTCCCTTCGCCCCCCCCCAGACACCACTGTAGCCAAAAGAAAAATATATAATTATATGTGTGTGTATGTGTGTGTGTAAGTGTATATATGTGTGTATGTGTGGATGTATGCATTTAGTATGTGTGTATGGGCGGGTGTGTGTGTGTTTGTTGTAGGTTACGTTATACTCGTATACTCGTATACTTCACAGTGAATGATTATGATGTAACATGACCATATCTAGACAGGTCGTATCTTCATCTCAGTGCTTTGATGCTGTGATAATCGTTTCCAGGCAGTTGACGCCAGAATATACTTGTATCTTTATCTACGGCATAATAGTCACCATTAAGATTAGAAGCTGATGCGCATTGTCCGTACCACCAGGCACCACCATAAAATTGAGCACATTTATCTTCATCACGTGAAGTGGTCTTGTCGAAGGTCTTGAAGGTATGGGTCACCTGGTTTTTCAGAGCAATACCAGCCTCGTCAGGAAATCCTTCTGTGAATTAAGCAAAAAGTAACCTTATGCTATATTGGCCCCAAATATGCCAGAGTTTTCAAACAAATATATAAATCAATATTTTTTTATTCACACCCTGGAGGCTGGAAGGAATTTACCTCACTGGGACATACAGTCATCTAGTGTATTTATTTAGAATATTCGAGAAAAATTTAGAGAGTAAACACTTCCAGGAATGCAGGAAAATATTAAATAGCAAGATTTAAGTGGTTATGAATGGGAGGCGCTATTACAGTATAGCGAATTCGTAAACGTAAGACTTGTTGCATGTACAAAACTAAGTCCGTTGGAATCAAGAATCGTAAAGTTGCAAACTGTGTAAACTTAGTTTAGTTAATGATGTAGGCCTACAGAGAAATGAACTTATGCTGTGTTAATTGTCTTGTTACTAATTAAATGCTAACTGATGACTCATTCAAAGAACTTAAGAAAAGGTATATGTTGATTTAGACTAACATGTGACCATGCAGGGAAAGCTCTAATGGTTTTATTAAAATATCGTTCCTCAATTACCTACATATGTTGTTCGGCCGGTTCTCTGTGTAACCTACATATGTTGTTCGGCCAGTTCTCTGTGTAGCCTATGTATGTGGTTTGGCCAGTTCTCTGTCTAACCTACATATGTGGATCGGCCAGTTCTCTGTCTAACCTACATATGTGGTTCGACCAGTTCTCTGTGAAGCCTATGTATGTGGTTCGGCCAGTTCTCTGTGTAGTCTTTGTATGTGGTTCGGCCAGTTCTCTGTCTAACCTATGTATGTGGTTCGGCCAGTTCTCTGTGTAGCCTATGTATGTGGTTCGGCCAGTTCTCTGTGTAACCTATGTATGGGGTTCGGCCAGTTCTCTGTTTAGCCTATGTATGTGGTTCGGCCAGTTCTCTGTGTAACCTATGTATGTGGTTCGGCCAGTACTCTGTGTAGCCTATGTATGTGGTTCGGCCAGTTCTCTATGTAGCCTATGTATGTGGTTCGGCCAGTTCTCTGTGTAGCCTATGTATGTGGTTCGGCCAGTTATCTGTCTAACCTACATATGTGGTTCGACCAGTTCTCTGTGTAGCCTACATATGTGGTTCGGCCAGTACTCTGTGTAACCTACATATGTGGTTCGGCCAGTTCTCTGTGTAGTCTTTGTATGTGGATCGGCCAGTTCTCTGTCTAACCTACATATGTGGTTCGACCAGTTCTCTGTGAAGCCTATGTATGTGGTTCGGCCAGTTCTCTGTGTAGCCTATGTATGTGGTTCGGCCAGTTCTCTGTGTAACCTACCTATGTGGTTCGGCCAGTTTTCTGTGTATTTTGCAATATAACAAAGATATTGCTTTAAACATAACAGATACTACACTAACCGTCTTCCCAAGCTGTTCCACTGTAATTTCCCAACTCAGACAACCGATAAGTGTCACTTTCATCGTTTATTCGGAACATGTTATACTTTGCGTAGTATGGAGAGCCACTAACGTTCACCAGATCGATCCGAAGTTGGTAGTTGCCTTGGTTGGTCAGATGATACAGTTTATCATTGCCCAACCAAAACTCATGGTCGAGCTGACCAAAGCCTTCTTTATAGCTGTTCCAGTTACGATAGAAGTCAACATAGCCATCAACACGACGTTGAAAAACCTGGTCAATAAATAAGAATTAAAACAATAGATAATTATTTTCATTAGAAGACTTTAGAAGAGTACGTGAAGACCTATTACATGACTTAGCGTGTTTAAGAGAAGTAAGAATGAAAGTTAAGAAGAAACTATTTGATAATAAAATATTATTCATACGTGTGCAATTCTGACAGTTTAATTCATTTAATAGTTAAGTATATATATATACTTTAGTAGACAAGATGTCATAAATGTTGATAAACCTAACCAAGATTTGACTGAGCTCAACTGAAAAATTAGGATAGAACATATGTCATGCACATCATTATTATTAAATGTTAAATTAACAAAACTAGTGATAATCCAGAAGTGGACTGTGTTCTGTTCTCTTAACCGTCCTTCAATGTGCTTGACACACCCCTGCACCATGTCTTTGCAGTATATGATTCAGCTGCACTGGGGGTTCCATGGTCTGCTTGAAATAAATTATTTATTGAATACTTTATAGAGGATGTTCGTACTCTTACATCCAAGGACTACAGCAGTGATTTGGTAATTTCAATCAATATATATATATATATATATATATATATATAATCGTATATATATATATATATATAATGGATGGGGGCACAAGGGGCACAGCACTTAATTGGGGGTATAATGTTTATTTGTTAATGCCATCATTTGGGAGGGGTATCAGGAGAAAAGGGTCCTGGATGCAATATGTTGCTATATTTCGCAACTTGAAGTAACTTTTTGTTCAAGAATTTTCGGGCTTAGTCTGTCCGATATATATGTTTTGAGGCAGATAAATATTTTGTTTGAGTATTTTTATTTTAACACTAAAAATCGCATTTCGGGGGCACCTGGGGAACACGATTGTTCTTGGGAGGGCACGTGCTCCCTTCGCCCCCCCCCCAGACACCACTGTAGCCAAAAGAAAAATATATAATTATATGTGTGTGTATGTGTGTGTGTAAGTGTATATATGTGTGTATGTGTGGATGTATGCATTTAGTATGTGTGTATGGGCGGGTGTGTGTGTGTTTGTTGTAGGTTACGTTATACTCGTATACTCGTATACTTCACAGTGAATGATTATGATGTAACATGACCATATCTAGACAGGTCGTATCTTCATCTCAGTGCTTTGATGCTGTGATAATCGTTTCCAGGCAGTTGACGCCAGAATATACTTGTATCTTTATCTACGGCATAATAGTCACCATTAAGATTAGAAGCTGATGCGCATTGTCCGTACCACCAGGCACCACCATAAAATTGAGCACATTTATCTTCATCACGTGAAGTGGTCTTGTCGAAGGTCTTGAAGGTATGGGTCACCTGGTTTTTCAGAGCAATACCAGCCTCGTCAGGAAATCCTTCTGTGAATTAAGCAAAAAGTAACCTTATGCTATATTGGCCCCAAATATGCCAGAGTTTTCAAACAAATATATAAATCAATATTTTTTTATTCACACCCTGGAGGCTGGAAGGAATTTACCTCACTGGGACATACAGTCATCTAGTGTATTTATTTAGAATATTCGAGAAAAATTTAGAGAGTAAACACTTCCAGGAATGCAGGAAAATATTAAATAGCAAGATTTAAGTGGTTATGAATGGGAGGCGCTATTACAGTATAGCGAATTCGTAAACGTAAGACTTGTTGCATGTACAAAACTAAGTCCGTTGGAATCAAGAATCGTAAAGTTGCAAACTGTGTAAACTTAGTTTAGTTAATGATGTAGGCCTACAGAGAAATGAACTTATGCTGTGTTAATTGTCTTGTTACTAATTAAATGCTAACTGATGACTCATTCAAAGAACTTAAGAAAAGGTATATGTTGATTTAGACTAACATGTGACCATGCAGGGAAAGCTCTAATGGTTATATTAAAATATCGTTCCTCAATTACCTACATATGTTGTTCGGCCGGTTCTCTGTGTAACCTACATATGTTGTTCGGCCAGTTCTCTGTGTAGCCTATGTATGTGGTTTGGCCAGTTCTCTGTCTAACCTACATATGTGGATCGGCCAGTTCTCTGTCTAACCTACATATGTGGTTCGACCAGTTCTCTGTGAAGCCTATGTATGTGGTTCGGCCAGTTCTCTGTGTAGTCTTTGTATGTGGTTCGGCCAGTTCTCTGTCTAACCTATGTATGTGGTTCGGCCAGTTCTCTGTGTAGCCTATGTATGTGGTTCGGCCAGTTCTCTGTGTAACCTATGTATGGGGTTCGGCCAGTTCTCTGTTTAGCCTATGTATGTGGTTCGGTCAGTTCTCTGTGTAACCTATGTATGTGGTTCGGCCAGTTCTCTGTGTAGCCTATGTATGTGGTTCGGCCAGTTCTCTGTGTAACCTATGTATGGGGTTCGGCCAGTTCTCTGTTTAGCCTATGTATGTGGTTCGGCCAGTTATCTGTCTAACCTACATATGTGGTTCGACCAGTTCTCAGTGTAGCCTACATATGTGGTTCGGCCAGTACTCTGTGTAACCTACATATGTGGTTCGGCCAGTTCTCTGTGTAGTCTTTGTATGTGGATCGGCCAGTTCTCTGTCTAACCTACATATGTGGTTCGACCAGTTCTCTGTGAAGCCTATGTATGTGGTTCGGCCAGTTCTCTGTGTAGCCTATGTATGTGGTTCGGCCAGTTCTCTGTGTAACCTACCTATGTGGTTCGGCCAGTTTTCTGTGTATTTTGCAATATAACAAAGATATTGCTTTAAACATAACAGATACTACACTAACCGTCTTCCCAAGCTGTTCCACTGTAATTTCCCAACTCAGACAACCGATAAGTGTCACTTTCATCGTTTATTCGGAACATGTTATACTTTGCGTAGTATGGAGAGCCACTAACGTTCACCAGATCGATCCGAAGTTGGTAGTTGCCTTGGTTGGTCAGATGATACAGTTTATCATTGCCCAACCAAAACTCATGGTCGAGCTGACCAAAGCCTTCTTTATAGCTGTTCCAGTTACGATAGAAGTCAACATAGCCATCAACACGACGTTGAAAAACCTGGTCAATAAATAAGAATTAAAACAATAGATAATTATTTTCATTAGAAGACTTTAGAAGAGTACGTGAAGACCTATTACATGACTTAGCGTGTTTAAGAGAAGTAAGAATGAAAGTTAAGAAGAAACTATTTGATAATAAAATATTATTCATACGTGTGCAATTCTGACAGTTTAATTCACTTAATAGTTAACTATATATATACTTTAGTAGACAAGATGTCATAAATGTTGATAAACCTAACCAAGATTTGACTGAGCTCAACTGAAAAATTAGGACAGAACATATGTCATGCACATCATTATTATTAAACGCTAAATTAACAAACTAGTGATAATCCAGAAGTGGACTGTGTTCTGTTCTCTTAACCGTACTTCAATGTGCTTGACACACCCCTGCACCATGTCTTTGCAGTATATGATTCAGCCGCACTGGGGGTTCCATGGTCTGCTTGAAATAAATTATTAATTGAATACTTTATAGAGGATGTTCGTACTCTTACATCCAAGGACTACAGCAGTGATTAGGTAATTTCAATATATGTATATATATATATATATATATATATATATATATATATATATATATATAATGGATGGACGGATGGACGGATGGACGGATGGATGGACGGATGGACGGATGGACGGATGGGTGGATTGACGGATGGATGGACGGATGGACGGATAGACGGACGGACGGACGGACGGACGGACGGACGGACGGACGGACGGACGGACGGACGGACGGACGGACGGACGGACGGACGGATGGATCGATGGATCGATGGACGATGGATCGATGGATCGATGGATGGATCGATGGATCGATGGGTGCACTCACCCACTACCATTTGCAGTATAATTGTACATACAAAAGGTAAGGGAAGAAGATAACACTATAGTTTTACATTGAATATCAATTTTACAGACTTTTGCATATTTACAGTACTACATTTTTGCCACATCCGAAACTGGGTGAGGTGGGTTGGGGGTGGGGCTTGTGCCAATGCCACCTTCGGTTCTTACGCCTGAGTTTTGAAAATGTTCTGGTTTTGACCTGGGCATGGCAGCTGTAACAAACCTGGAGCAAACATAGTACTGGTAATAGTAGTAGAGTTATATATTGTCTCGGTAAAGTTTTTCTCTTTTAAAAGTAATTGATCTTGATTGTAGCAATTGATTGTAGCACAATCTTTTAGTACAAACCCATTTTTTTTAAACACGTTAAGCTATTGAGAAAAAAATAGTTTCAAGTTATGCACCAGCAGGTCACCAGCCTGGGCTATTTATTACCAAAAAAGGGGGAGTGAGAAGGGTAGGCGTGTGGTAATTGGAAAGGGGAAATCGTTTTGTATTATTATCATTTCATTTCAATGTACAGTAGCCTAATAAATGCAATGTCATACTAGCTATGGGGAAAAACTTGCAGCAATTTGCATCTTAGCACCATAAATTTACACCAATAAATTTCAAAGGAAACCCTCCCCCAGGCTGACTAAATATTGGCTACACTACTGATTATAGGCTATACAGATAGCCTATGAGAATTCATGTATACCCTCAGCTTTATATGCTAGTAGGCTATATGGGTACCGTGTCTGCTATTAAAGGCATTGAAGACTCACCCCAAACCGCGTGCCGCGCTCTGAAAAAGTTAACTTTCCGTTGCTTGCAAGTGAAGTTTTCTGCTTGTCGCTACAAAATGCAGATAGTTATGACCCGTGATTTCTTGTTATCTTTAGCTGGACCTTAGATGTCCATCGCTGTATCGTTTATACACTGTGTTGTGGGTATTGACCGCAGCTGTATGTACTGACTGTACACTAGTGTCTAATTACCGAAGGTAGCAAGCTGTGTGCGTATTTTCTGGGATCGATGGTAATGTCTAACACTTTTTTTACACCTCATTCGAAACTAGGTCAGATTACCGGCATTAGACGTTTCTTTTTGCGCAGGTCTTCACACCCTTTAAACATTCTAACTTCAGAATTGGCTGCATGGAGGTCTCATGAGAGACATTGTTGCCAGGCCTACCTGGAGTTCACTACATGAGTGAGGGCAGTGTACAGCAATGGTGGTCACAAATACTATTTACTGTGAATGAATTAACAATAATGAGTTTAGTTGTGAAAGACCCATGCATACACTTGTGGGCCAAAACCAAATTGGCACAATAACTGTATGTAAAGTACACAGGAAATGTATCGTTCGACATTTGTATTAACTGTATAAGTTTGCGGGCGAGTGTGAGTGTGATTGAACAAGACAAGTTTGCCTCCTCCTAAACCGTAAGTCTGATTAATTTCCAACTGGATATGTATATAGATGCCTAACCATATCAACTCATTCCAACGCGGCTGATGACTTCATAGTCACCCATGTGTGTGTAGCGAACTCTTCCTACACCGTAAGTTCGTTCAAGTGCAAACTAACTGTGTGAACAAATGGTGTAATAAAAATATTTTTTAGCAAACATTTGGATGCTAAGAGTAGTGTCATGGAGGAGATGATATCTGAGACTCCATGGCCGATTACACTCTTGTCATTTTTGTATTTTTTTCCCCTGTTGATCAAAATATTAGTTGAACTCAAATATGGATGGAGAAATAAAAAGAAATACGCTTTTCGGTCCTGGAGTGCTAAACTTACCGTCCACCCTCCTCCGTCAGTCATGTTACAGAAAACTTCAAACGATTGTCCTCTCCAGTTACTTGGTTTGATAGTGTATATTCCATTGGCAGTGTAACCAGCATTGAATATTTCCAGACAGTTGGTCATTATGTCGGCACAAACTTCTCCGTTACCGTGGTAACCACTTGTACAGTAACACTTCCGTACGTCGTTTCTATTCTCGCAAACTGCATTGGAGCTACAGTGGTACTTGTCATTCACGCTGATCAGTCCATTGGTGCAGTTGTACATGGTGGTACAGTCGGCATTCACAAGATATGAAGCATTCTGAAATCGATACAAGTAACAGAAATACATGAAATCAAATTGAGAATATAGTGTCATCAATCTCTTTCAGTAAATTACTGTTGTAACAGATTCTGTTTCGTCACGAGACGTATGTGTTGTCAAAGCAATCTAACGTAGTTGTGCTCTTTCGAGTCATGAAAAGTAAATCACTTTTACTATGGCAACTATTATTTATCCAAAAAATATTTCTTGCTTTCCTCTTTTATAAGAAAATTCTTAACTCGTTTGTAAATATCTTTACCGTTCATACTCTGCAATTTGCAAAGAAAATGTTAAGTTCCTCATTTCTACTTCTTTTTTTTTCTTTTCTTTTTGGCGCATTGAACAAATTTTTAGTTGGTTTCGATACATTTATTGATGCTGCTTATTATTTAAGATTCCATAGCAATGTGCTTCATGTAGCCTCTCTTTACAAGTTTGATTTACAGATAAAGTGTCAAAATCGAAATCAGGATAATTTGTTGCATTTTGCATTTGATGAACATTTGTGGGCTCCATTAATCTGAGAATCGAATCAAGCTGATACTAGCCATCAAGTTACACTGAAAGATTGAAAATATCATGAGTGACTTTGATTTAAATGATATTTATTGTGAGTAATACCGCGGAGTTATTTGGATACAATGTTTGGTCATTTCAGGACTCTTTTGCGCACAGAGCAGGTACACCGCAGAGCTGGTATCTTTAGGAAGAAGTCAATTAAATTGAACACATTTTCAGTTCTTTTATGCAAACATAAGAACATGTCATTTTGTAAACCATGCAGTTTTTTCCCTCACCTGAATAACACCCACAGCTGGAGAGGAGCAATTAGGACTGCCGCTTTCAGATGAGTGGCTGGAGCCTGGAACAAAACAAAATAAAACATTACGGCTATTGACTATCTGCCAAAACTACTGTGTAACCATAAACCTTATAGTATAACTGGTCATACTTTATCCATGGATGAGTTATACCCTGGTTGGACTACTTTCTGTCTGCCAGTTTAAAGTGTATCCAAATACCTTGTAGCACATTGGGTCATGCCATGTCCATAGATATGTTATATCATGAGTAACTATTTTCTGTCTGCCAGCTTAAAGTGTATCCAAATACCTTGTAGCACATTGGGTCATGCTATGTCCATAGATGTGTTATATCATGAGTAACTATTTCCCTCTGCCAGCTTAAAGTGTATCCAAATACCTTGTAACACATTGGGTTATGCTATTTCCATAGATGTGTTATATCATGAGTAACTATTTCCCTCTGCCAGCTTAAAGTGTATCCAAATACCTTGTAACACATTGGGTCATGCTATTTCCATAGATGTGTTATATCATGAGTAACTATTTTCTTTCTGCTAGCTTAAAGTGTATCCAAATACCTTGTAGCACATTGGGTCATGCTTTGTCCATAGATGTGTTATATCATGAGTAACTATTTTCTTTCTGCTAGCTTAAAGTGTATCCAAATACCTTGTAGCACATTCGGTTATGCTATGTCCATAGATGTGTTGTATCCTGAGTAACTATTTTCTGTCTGCCAGTTTAAAGTGTATCCAAATACCTTGTAGCACATTGGGTTATGCTATTTCCATAGATGTGTTATATCATGAGTAACTATTTTCTGTCTGCCAGCTTAAAGTGTATCCAAATACCTTGTAGCACATTGGGTTATGCTATTTCCATAGATGTGTTATATCTGAGTAACTATTTTCTGTCTGCCAGCTTAAAGTGTATCCAAATACCTTGTAGCACATTGGGTTATGCTATTTCCATAGATGTGTTATATCTGAGTAACTATTTTCTGTCTGCCAGCTTAAAGTGTATTCAAATACCTTGTAGCACATTGGGTCATGCTATTTCCATAGATGTGTTATATCATGAGTAACTATTTTCTTTCTGCCAGTTTAAAGAGTATCCAAATACCTTGTAGCACATTTGGGTCATGCTATGTCCATAGATGTGTTATATCATGAGTAACTATTTTCCCTCTACCAGCTTAAAGTGTATCCAAATACCTTGTAGCACATTGGGTCATGCTATGCGCATAGATGTGTTATATCATGAGTAAATATTTTCTTTCTGCCAGTTTAAAGTGTATCCAAATACCTTGTAGCACATTGGTTTATGCTATTTCCATAGATGTGTTATATCATGAGTAACTATTTTCTTTCTGCCAGTTTAAAGTGTATCCAAGTACCTTGTAGCACATTGGGTTATGCTATTTCCATAGATGTGTTATATCATGAGTAACTGTTTTCTGTCTGCCAGTTTAAATTGTATCCAAATACCTTGTAGCACATTGGGTCATGCTATGTCCATAGATGTGTTATATCATGAGTAAGTATTTTCTTTCTGCCAGTTTAAAGTGTATCCAAATACCTTGTAGCACATTGGGTTATACTATTTCCATAGATGTGTTATATCATGAGTAAGTATTTTCTGTCTGCCAGCTTAAAGTGTATCCAAATACCGTGTAGCACATTGGGTTATGCTATTTCCATAGATGTGTTATATCATGAGTAGCTATTTTCTTTCTGCCAGTTGAAAGAGTATCCAAATACCTTGTAGCACATTTGGGTCATGCTATGTCCATAGATGTGTATATCATGAGTAACTATTTTCTTTCTGCCAGCTTAAAGTGTATCCAAATACCTTGTAGCACATTTGGGTCATGCTATTTCCATAGATGTGTTATATCATGAGTAACTATTTTCTGTCTGCCAGCTTAAAGTGTATCCGAATACCTTGTAGCACATTGGGTCATGCTATGTCCATAGATGTGTTATATCATGAGTAGCTATTTTCTTTCTGCCAGCTTAAAGTGTATCCAAATACCTTGTAGCACATTGGTTTATGATATTTCCATAGATGTGTTATATCATGAGTAACTATTTTCTTTCTGCCAGCTTAAAGTGTATCCAAATACCTTGTAGCACATTGGTTTATGATATTTCCATAGATGTGTTATATCATGAGTAACTATTTTCTTTCTGCCAGCTTAAAGTGTATCCAAATACCTTGTAGCACATTGGGTCAAGCTATGTCCATAGATGTGTTATATCATGAGTAACTATTTTCTTTCTGCCAGTTTAAAGTGTATCCAAATACCTTGTAGCACATTGGGTTATACTATTTCCATAGATGTGTTATATCATGAGTAACTATTTTCTGTCTGCCAGCTTAAAGTGTATCCAAATACCTTGTAGCACATTGGGTTATGCTATTTCCATAGATGTGTTATATCATGAGTAACTATTTTCTTTCTGCCAGTTTAAAGTGTATCCAAATACCTTGTAGCACATTGGGTCATGCTATTTCCATAGATGTGTTATATCATGAGTAACTATTTTCTTTCTGCCAGCTTAAAGTTTATCCAAATACCTTGTAGCACATTGGGTCATGCTTTGTCCATAGATGTGTTATATCATGAGTAAATATTTTCCCTCTGCCAGCTTAAAGTGTATCCAAATACCTTGTAGCACATTGGGTCATGCTATTTCCATAGATGTGTTATATCATGAGTAACTATTTTCTTTCTGCCAGTTCAAAGTGTATCCAAATACCTTGGTGCACATTGGGTCATGCTTTGTCCATAGATGTGTTATATCATGAGTAACTATTTTCTTTCTGCCAGCTTAAAGTGTACACCTTGTAGCACATTGGGTCATGCTATTTCCATAGATGTGTTATATCATGAGTAACTATTTTCTTTCTGCCAGTTTAAAGTGTATCCAAATACCTTGGTGCACATTGGGTTATACTATTTCCATAGATGTGTTATATCATGAGTAACTATTTTCTGTCTGCCAGGTTAAAGTGTATCCAAATACCTTGTAGCACATTGGGTTATGCTATTTCCATAGATGTGTTATATCATGAGTAACTATTTTCTTTCTGCCAGTTTAAAGTGTATCCAAATACCTTGTAGCACATTGGGTCATGCTATTTCCATAGATGTGTTATATCATGAGTAACTATTTTCTTTCTGCCAGCTTAAAGTGTATCCAAATACCTTGTAGCACATTGGGTTATGCTATTTCCATAGATGTGTTATATCATGAGTAACTATTTTCTTTCTGCCAGTTTAAAGTGTATCCAAATACCTTGTAGCACATTGGGTCATGCTATTTCCATAGATGTGTTATATCATGAGTAACTATTTTCTTTCTGCCAGCTTAAAGTTTATCCAAATACCTTGTAGCACATTGGGTCATGCTATGTCCATAGATGTGTTATATCATGAGTAAATATTTTCCCTCTGCCAGCTTAAAGTGTATCCAAATACCTTGTAGCACATTGGGTCATGCTATTTCCATAGATGTGTTATATCATGAGTAACTATTTTCTTTCTGCCAGTTTAAAGTGTATCCAAATACCTTGTAGCACATTGGGTCATGCTTTGTCCATAGATGTGTTATATCATGAGTAACTATTTTCTTTCTGCCAGCTTAAAGTGTATCTAAATACCTTGTAGCACATTGGGTTATGCTTTGTCCATAGATGTGTTATATCATGAGTAACTTCTTTCTTTCTGCCAGCTTAAAGCTTATCCAAATACGTTGTAGCACATCTGGTTCATGCTATTTAAACGGATGTGTTTTACCCTGGTTGGACTATTTTCTCTCTGCCAGTTTAACTGTTTATCCATATACCTTATAGTATAACTGGTCAATCTTTGTTATGTCTACAGCTGTTAATTTAGGCCAATTGTTTTGGAGGTGGTTCACAAGAATGCCGCTGTTTTTGTGTTTTTGTACGCACAAATTGCAATTTGTATACGTTATACATATTCATTACATCTGTCAACGTATTGTATTGAAAAATTTTACTAATTATATGTTCCCCTTCGTTCGTTTATTGTTTAGCTCGGTATTTTCTTATTATAACATAGTTCTTCAAAAAAACATTTTTTTTTTGCTGTATTGTCTTTGTTTCCTTGGACGATAACCTTTATGTTATTAACGAACTATCTCGATAATTAACACTTAGGCTAACGCTTACATTGTAATCGTTTACAGTTATTTGTTCTAATGTCAACAAGTCTATAAGATGTTGCCATGTAAACAAGTCTACAACATGTTACCATGCCAACAATATATTTAACATTATCGCCTGATTCATTTGGCAAAAGATGTGATCATAACTAATTAGCAACGTTTTATCACATTTTCTAAATAAAATTCGAAATTCGCCTTATCAATAATTATATCCTATTTCCAACGTATTTCTTGAGCCACGTGATTAAACATTTGAGTTTGAGCAGCAAATTAAACAATCCAATAGAGGCTACTTCATATCTATGAAATAGACAATGTGTTTTTGACTGCCGTCTCCGTTGCTACAAATTGTTATATATTTGCAGAAACACTCAACAAAATGTTTTATTTTCCTTTTTCAAGACGTTGCTTAATGTGACCTTAATTTTAATTGTCTGAACTTTTGAACAATAAAGAACGCAGCTGCGACTCATGTATTATCTTAAAATCACACAAATTGTTTCAGATATTAATAGTTTCTTAAACAATTACATTTGTCACATATTTATACGTCTTTATGCTTGATTAATTTATATTGTACTTTACGAGATATAAACATTAATGAAACCTAAAACAATTAAACTCTACTCCAAAGCAAATTAGTTCTTCTTAAAAAAGACTATTTGTCCATTCTTGTCATAAATCCGAATGTTTTTATTTGCGCGATTGGTGATTGCCATTTTAAATAAACTACATATCTGAAGAAAATCACGTAGTCATGTGATTGTAGCCCTCAAACCATGATTACAAAATTTAAGATAATTTATTGATGGGTTTGTCAAATGATTTCATTTCATTTATTTATTTTTGTTCTATCACAACATAAGTATGACATATGACATAGAAGGAGATAAGAAACAAAACTTGTTAAAGGAAGTGTTCTAAAAAAACCTATAGGGCTTGTCGGGTAGTGAAACTCCCTGAAAAAATACAGAACTTTACAAATAGAAAAGATTACCCCAAAAACAAAACAAACTGAACCACCCTTCCCTCCCCCCCCCCCCCCGTTTCATTTCGCAGTTCTAGTACATGTTGATGAAGTGCTTTTGTAAGCTTTTTCTAGAAGCAACTAAAGAAGGCATCGCCTTTAAAGTGCGAGGTAGGGGATTCCATAGTGCGATGGCCCGATGATGTAAGCTATTTTTAGAGAAGTTGTTGTGACATTGTCTTGAGTGCAGGTACTTAGCTTGCCTAGTATTGTGAGTGTGGATGTTGAGTTTAGTGTAAAGAAGGCATTCAGAGTATCTGTTAGCATTTCGTGTAAAGAAGGCATTCACAGAACTGAGGACATTGAGACTAAACAGATCAGTAAGCTTCAGTAAATTCAAAGACTTAAATAACACGTTTGTGTGATCCCTTGGGTGAGAGAGAGTAATATGTCTGATCGCTCTTTTCTGTCAAATAGTTAGCTTGTTGAACAAATGATTACTTGTGCCAGACAAAATGATACAACGATAAGTCAAGTATGGTAGTACTAGTGTTTGATAAAGAGACCTTAGAACGTTCCTAGGAAGGATGTGTTTAAGTTTTGACAAGATGCCTACGCCTTTTGCAAGAACAAGAGAGGAAATACGGCGAGTGTGCTCACGCCAAGTGAGCTTGGAGTCCATTAAAACAACTAAGAATTTTACGAAATCAACCTTTTACAGTGGTTTACCATTGACATCAATATTGAAGTTAGCCATAACTCTATTTGCATTGAAGACGATATACTTTGATTTATCAATATTAAGGGACAGCTTATTTGCTGCAAACCAAATCTGTGAAAGTATATAAATTAGTACGAACGGTTTGTTGCAGACGTTCATAGTTGTAATCAGAAAAGAAGATATTTGTATCATCAGCAAACAACACAATAGAAGCTTAGGAATAGATTTTACCAATATCATTCATATATATAATAAAAAGAAGGGGTCCAAGGATATAACCTTGAGGTAACACCACACTGTATTTTTAAAACATCAGAACTTTTACCCTGGAAAAAAGTAAATTGTTTTCTGCTTGAAAGATAGCTAACAAACCAATCGAGGAATAAGCCCCTAATACCGTATGATTTAATTTATGAAAATGTATGGTATGATCTATAGTATCGAAAACCTTCGATAAGTCAGGAAATACACAAATGGCTGTACGATTTTTGTTTATAGCTTGTGCTAAATTGTCAACGGCATCCGCAAGCGCCATGTCGGTCGGATGTTGTCATGGTATTTTATTTCTCCGAAGTTTTTAGTAATGATTCGAAAAAGTCAGGTGAGCTAATGAAGAGTTTTGTACGAAGATTAATTTAACATAGTAATTATTATGCAATTTGAGGACTTTTCACTTATTCGTTAAATCCCAGAACATTGCTTTATTTAAGTTTAATGTCATTCTCCAAATATTACACCATGTTTCCGAAACTATATAGAAATGACACACTAATAGTGTATTACGTAGACGTTACAAGGACCTATCAACATGGATGTTTCATGGTTACTCGACTGTGCAGTCTTAAGAGAGATCAAATCTAATTTCAAGTAATCACGTGTGAACTGATCAACCCACCCTCCTCTATTCTAGCTAACAAATAGCTAACAAAGGAAAATGAAAGGGACAATATTAAGTACCACCATATTCCGTGATGCAATCGATTTTTTTTTTCATGTATATACATTTTCACATGATTCATAGAATATTTATTGTATATATGTCTTCATAGTATGTTTTCCCTACATAATCATTACTTTCATTGCTAGAAAGAGGATAGCTTGACTGAACATGGATTGTGGTAATAACTTATCATTTAATCAGTGTTTGGTTTACTTTTCTTCTTCTACATAAAAGCAAAACAAACTGTTAAGCGCTCTGTCTGGTTTCAGTACGATTTCATTTGGCCTGCATCAAAAATATATTGATATCTTCCTCTTCATTCTCTAATATCTTTCATCAAACGGTTATTATGTTTGAACACTTTGCGTTTAATGATAGGTTTACTTCCAGCGAATATCAATGTGATAGGTGATTAACTGCGTACCGAGAAAGAAAAAAAAACATAATGCCTTTATGTAAATATTGAAAATATGGAATCGTTTGGAATATAAAAAGTGACTCCATTCTTATTTGTATTGTGGACGGATGCTACTATCAATGCTGTCATGGCAACATAAGTAATATTGTTGCATAGAAAATTGCAATAATCATGGTAGATGTCACAATTGTATCATTCAAAATATATATCTTCGATTTTCCTGCGAAGAATAAATCGGAAAGCCAACTAAAACAGATATGAAGTTTCAACAATTCATCAGATTACGTCTGGTTTAGGTTTGGCTCAATTTTTATTAAATTAGTATTCTTAATTATTAAATTTTAACTCTTACAAGCAATGGTCTGAAGAAAATAGTTCATGCGGTTTTGTTTTGTTTTAACAATCATGAAGTTTAATAAGCTATTATTATTATATTATTTTTTTAATACTTAAATAGGATAAACCAAAGTTAGAAATAATAATTATAATAAAAGCAACGAGTGCATTGTTCGCACCTTTCATAGGGCTGTCAGCATCGAACTCTACACGACGGACGCCCCCAACAAATCCACCTCATTCCACCTCCACCTCCAAAAGGGGTGCGAAAAGGGTATACTATACTACTGCCTTTATAAAGCAGATCTCTTGAATACAGTCATTGTAAAACAGATCTCTTGAAAACAGTCATTGTAAAGCAGATCTCTTGAAAACAGTCATTGTAAAGCGGATCTCTTGAACACAGTCATTGTAAAGCAGATCTCTTGAATACAGTCATTGTAAAGCAGATCAGATCTCTTAAATACAGTCATTGTAAAGCAGATCTGTTGAATACAGTCATTGTAAAGCAGATCAGATCTCTTAAATACAGTCATTGTAAAGCAGATCTGTTGAATACAGTCATTGTAAAGCGGATCTGTTAAATACAGTCATTGTAAAGCAGATCTTTTGAACACAGTCATTGTAAAGCAGATCAGATCTCTTGAATACAGTCATTGTAAAGCAGATCTCTTGAATACAGTCATTGTAAAGCAGATCTGTTGAACACAGTCATTGTAAACAGATTAGATCTCTTAAATACAGTCATTGTAAAGCAGGTCTCTTTAATACAGCCATTGTAAAGCGGATCTCTTAAATACAGTCATTGTAAAGCAGATCTCTTGAATACAGTCATTGTAAAGCAGATCTCTTGAAAACAGTCATTGTAAAGCGGATCTCTTGAACACAGTCATTGTAAAGCAGATCTGTTGAATACAGTCATTGTAAAGCAGATCAGATCTCTTAAATACAGTCATTGTAAAGCAGATCTCTTGAATACAGTCATTTTAAAGCGGATCTGTTAAATACAATCATTGTAAAGCAGATCTTTTGAACACAGTCATTGTAAAGCAGATCAGATCTCTTAAATACAGTCATTGTAAAGCAGATCTCTTTAATACAGTCATTGTAAAGCGGATCTCTTAAATACAGTCATTGTGAAGCAGATCTCTTGAATACAGTCATTGTAAAGCAGATCTGTTGAATACAGTCATTGTAAAGCAGATCTCTTAAATACAGTCATTGTAAAGCGGATCTCTTGAATACAGTCATTGTAAAGCAGATCTCTTGAATACAGTCATTGTAAAGCAGATCTGTTGAATACAGTCATTGTAAAGCGGATCTCTTTAATACAGTCATCGTATATCAGATCTGTTGAATACAGTCATTGTAAAGCAGATCTGTTGAATACAGTCATTGTAAAGCAGATCTTTTGAACACAGTCATTGTAAAGCAGATCAGATCTCTTAAATACAGTCATTGTAAAGCAGATCTCTTTAATACAGTCATTGTAAAGCGGATCTCTTAAATACAGTCATTGTAAAGCAAATCTGTTGAATACAGTCATTGTAAAGCAGATCTGTTAAAACAGTCATTGTTAAGCTGATTTCTTAAATACAGTCATTGTAAAGCAGATCTGTTGAACACAGTCATTGTTAAGCAGATCTCTTGAATACAGTCATTGAATAGTTGTGCATGTTCGAGCGACATATTAATATCTCGAATAAACCTTGCTTCTCGGCTCACTTTCAGTACACTTTAATTAATGTCCAGATAATGTAAACATTTCGGTCCCATTCCAAGAGATGTCCTAGACTTATTTGGAATTTACGAATCTCATTGGCTACGATCAGTCCGGTTAGTTAAACGTTTTTTTTTAATCTTTATCCAAGTATATATGAGGTTATTTAGAGTTTAAATTATCAGTATTTCTACCTTTAATTCCACAATTCGACTTAATAATTATATCCCATTTCCAATGTGTGTTTTCAGCTACAGTTTTAAACATATGATCTTAAAGGGTGTGAAGACTCGCGCAAAAAGAAACGTCTAATGCCGGTAATCTGACCTAGTTGCGAATGAGGTGTAACAGAAGTGTTAGACGCCACCACCGATCCCAGAAAATACACACACAGCTTGCTACCGTCGTTAATTAGACACTAGTGTACAGTCAGTACATACAGCTGCGGTCAATACCCACAGCACAGTGTACAAACGATACAGAGATGGACATCTCAGGTCCAGCTAAAGTTAAAAAAGTATCACGTTTCCTTACTGTCTGCATTTTGTAGCGACAAGAGAAAAACTTCAACTTGCAAGCAACGGAAAGTTAACTTTTTAAAGATGGCGGCACGCTGTTTGGGGGCGGGTCTTCAATGCCTTTAAGCAGAATATATAACAATCGCATGAACGAAATATTTCATATCTATTATAGACTTTCATTAACCGCCATCCCTCTTTTTTCACCCTGTTTTTCATGATTTAAACTGATCTTCGAGTTGTCTCAAATCATACTTTTGAATAATAACTTATATCTAATAATAACAAATTTGATGTATCAATGGTATCAAACCCATAACCATTTGTTACAAAAGCATACGTTTTTATGCGTGATTAATATAATACAATTTGCACGATATAGAAAAGAAATAATACATGATAAACGCATTCCAAAAGACTAATTCCCGTTCTTGTGTTGCCATGTTTATATCACTGTATTACATTTCTTCGGAGATTTCTACTAATGATGCTGAATGTCAGGTGAGCTTATTGTAAAACTGTTACATTAAAATGCAATTAAGAATTTATACAAATATTAATTTGGTAAGTTAGCTATGTACAGTTTCGGTGTCGTTTCAATTAATCGTGCTATGGCATAGCATTGCTTTATTTTAACCTTTATGCTATCAGTCAAATATGATTTGATTTGATTTGATTTTATTTTATTCGGCAAGATATCATTCTTCATCTACATACAAACAAAAATTGCACATAAAGATAAACATTTAAAATACAGGATGGGAATATACTTGAATGCATCAAAAAGAAAATAACATGCCAAGGATAACCCTTTAAGCTAAAAGCTTATTTCCAAAGGGGTCCTTATAACCATAAAAATACAAAAGATAAGAAATAAACTATTAAAACATCTAAAACATGCATACAAACACTGTAAAAAAGAAAGATATTTACAAGCTAGACATTCATATGATTTAAAAGGTAGGCTTTGGCATCTTTTTTAAAATTGTATTTCAGCAGGATGGATTTTATGTTTTCAGGTAGCCTGTTCCAGTTTTTAATTGCATTGTAATAAAAAGACCCAGCACTGTGCGTTTTAATTTTGGGAAGTTGAAAATTAAAAATACTGCCTCTTGTGTTATGGCTATGAACACTATTTACTCTAATAAAACTCTCCCTCATATAAACTGGAGAGGTGCCATGGAAAACATTAAAAACATGATTAAGACGAAGCTGTTCAGCCCTAGTGTTGATGTTCAAAATACCAAGAGTTTTAAAGTCAGCATGGTTATTGTGATAATAAAAATCTTTACCCAGAATGAATCTGATAACTTTGTTCTGGGCACATTGTAATCTACGAGCGTGGTACTTAGATATACCTCCATACCAAGATGAGATGGAATAATCGAACAGACAAAGAACAAGCGCTGTACAGATGGTCTTTTTCACATTTTGATTAAAATAATTAGCTTGCCTGTAGAGGAATTTGAGTCGAGAATTTGTTTTACTAATAATGCCAAGAACAATTTGTTCGCCATCAAGGTATTGGTTTAACTCCAGACCGAGGTAAACAACAGAATGTTTGGCCTTAATCAGCTGACCATTACAAACAATTGAGAAGTCAGTATACTGACCAAGTTTACGTTTCGTCCCAAACAAAATCAACTCGGTCTTACCCATGTGTAACGACAATTTGTTTTCAATGAGCCATTTATTGCCATTCTCCAGGTTAGATGTAAGATTTTTGCCAATATTGTCAGGATCTTTGTCAGAGTAAATTAAAGCACTGTCATCGGCATATTGTAAAAGCAAGCAATTGATGGAGTTTGGCATATCATTTACATAGCAAAGAAATAAAATGGGGCCCAATATACTGCCTTGAGGCACCCCGCAAGTGATGGTCAGAGGATCAGATTCAACTCTATTTATGCTAACAACTTGCCGTCTACCAGAAAGATAAGATTGGAACCAGTCAGTTGATGTACTGTGGACACCCATTGCGGACAACTTATTAATTAGTACATTATATTTCAGACACTATATAAAAAAGACACTAAAATGCAGGATAGTGTACTAATTAGACGTTACAAGGACTACCATTATGGATGATTTATGGTCATTCGACTTTATAGAGTAGAGACATAGTGCAAACATATAAATACAGATATAAAACGAGGAACAAAATATCAAGCACGACCATATTCCGCCATGTAATCAATGTGATGGTGATGAATATTACATTTCTTCATATTTACATGAGCATAGAACTGTTTAACTGTCTTCATAGTATGTTTTCCCTACATAATCATTTCTTCTACGGCTTTAAAGAGGTTAGCGAAACACACGATGGATCTGTTTAATGACTTAGGCCTATCATTTAATCAGTTTTTATTTCTTACTTATTCCTGCTACATATAAGCAATACAAATGGTTGAATGGTTCTTTCCGGTTTTAGTAAATACGTTTGAGTTGTCTATATTAAGTTTACAGTCTGAGGGGCTCGTTACATGGAATTCAGACTACAATAATAATAATAATGTCTTCGTTTTCTTTCTACGATGTATACTTCCTTGATCAGAATGTTATTATGCTTGAAATTGTTGTGTTTAATCGACATCGTTAAGTAACAAGTACTGTTAATTCGTTGAGAAATTGCTTGCATCATCACGGCCTAGACCTATAGTCAGGATAAAATACTGTAACCAAATTGAAGATACTTCCAGCGAGTATCGACGTGATTGGTACTTTTCTTACAACATATGCTCTTAGTTTATTAGAAAATTTCGTAATTAAATCCGACAATTTATAATATTTTTGATCGAATGAATATCAGCAGAGTAAACAGTCATAAATTAAAATCAATTGATAGCTAGACAGAAGTATAAAGGATTATTACAGATCGAGATTGAGATGTTCAATCAAACATCCAGGGATGAATATATCTTAGAAAAGAACAATACCTTTCATGTCAGATTGTTTGTTCTTTTCTAAGAATACAATAAACCTCTTTAACCTATCTTTAACCTATTTAAACCATCCTCTTGATATGAAATATGAAAAGTGATTACTTTATTATATGTATGAAATACCATAATACCATCCATGCTGTCATGGTAACATACGTAATATCTGTCAGAACAAATTGCAGTAATGTAGTAAATATCATATTTGTTTATTTTACAAGATTTAAAAAAGGTTTTACTTACGACGAATACATCGACAGATTAAACAGCAGTAAAGTCTCCACAAATCATTAAAGCACGCGTGGTATAGGTTTAGACCGACTTTGAGGTTGTCAATATTCTTACTTATTAAAGTCTTTTTTATTAACATCAATGGTCTGGCGAAGATATCCCATGCAGTTAGTGTGGTAATCGCTTCAAGACGATGTTTGACCTATGGTTATCCGACTATATTATTTCACATTAGGCCTAATAATTAGACATTTTTGTAGCTTTCTGTAAGACAACTCAGATATTCTTGCATGTAAATCTTTTGTGAAGTGATCCATCCTCTTCCCCATTCCTCAACAAAGGAACTAGAACAAGGAATAAAAGTTTACCTCCGCCGCCATATTAACGGTATGTAGAAAATTGGGGATTGCATAGGTGACCGGATTTGTATTCCTCACATATTCATCGGGGGTTACAGCTTTGCACAACTCCAGCTCAGTACAGTCAATGATATTGAAATATGATAAGCCATTGTGATAAGCCGCGCCCCGTTGTTTGGCTCACTGGTTGTGCGATGAACAACTGTTGTTGTCTACCTCTGCTTGACGTGCGCGCGAGAGGTGAAGTTTACATAAAAAGGCGGGAAAACCTTTGAGTGAAATAATGAGTGTGCTGTGACTGGAGATATAGGCGTGGTTAAAGCAATGTGTGTGGGCTTTAATGTGCATTGAAGAATTAGCTGGATAAAGAAATACATAATTGTTGACCTCTATAATATATGAATATTTAGTTTGCTGAGGATGGAGCAAGCGCTGTAACCCCTGATCCACATGCAGATCACCTGCTGAAGAAATGAAACCAACCAAAAAATCTTTTAAAGAGATTCATCTTTTGTTATATATGACTGTCCCAATTTTAATAAAGCAGGAACTATATATGATGCGGTACAACCGCCACTAGAATTAGCATGATTCCAGTTTTAATATAAGTTCCTCATGATTCCAGTTGTAATATTATTTCTCATGATTCTCAATCGGGAAGAGGTATATGGCTGGATGAGCCTGCTTATAGGGAGAGTTTGGTGGAAGGAATAGCTTTCACCAGCGACGATTTAAATCCACTTCAGGATAGCATTATCTATCAAAAAGATTCTCATTTTTAAAGTAATGTGGTGTAAGATAGTGTATAATCGAGTTAGTGTTCTTTTGTCAATGACAATTGAAAAGGTCTTTGTTTTTCTTCAAAAGCTTACGTTTTAAGGAGCGTTAGCTCAGTAGTTAACGCCGGTGCCTTTCAATCATAATGTCCCGAGTTCAAGTTACTCCAAGATTAATGCATGTCGTTCAGTTACAGAGTTGTAAACAATTGACAACTTACAATCATGGACGTTAAATATGAATGTAAGAGACTGACTTCGGTCAGCTTGCGGCTTTGATAAGCCAATGATTGCTTCTTCGCGAGTTCCTGCTTGCAAGAGTAACCTAAATACATACATTCATACATACATAACGTACACAATCAATTATTAATGATATTACACAGGAAACAAGTTGTATATACATACAAAACTGATACAGAAGTACAAATGTACTAATGTGACATTGTAGTTGTAAATCAGCAAGAAGGTTATACTAGAAAACTAAAGAAAAATATCCTGCATGAAGTTATCCTAGATAACCGACTTTCATCCACTTTTTGGAAAACGGTTTCAGGTAAACTGAATTCACGTTCTAACACCAATATTTACAGTTATGTACAACATATTGACTGGGGCTTTCAACAAACATTTAACTTTTTTGTGTATCTTTTGTCACCATATTTCCTACCTGAATATCCCGTTAATATAACATTCCTCACAATGACTGTTCGCAACAATTTAAATAGAAGAATGAAGTATTAACTAAAGAGTGTACGTATGTGTGTTTATCTGGAAAACGGTTTCAGGTAAACTGAGTTCACGTTCAAAAACCCATATTTACAGTTATGTACAACATATTGATGTGGGGTTTTCAACAAACATTGAACAAATTGAACAAACATAATATCCCGCTAATATAACATTCCTCGCAATAACTGTTCGCAACATTTCAAATAGAAGAATGAAGTATTAACTAAAGAGTGTACATATGTGATAACAATACGAAATATTGCCGTCATTCGTGCTCTTTCTTGTGCTGGAGATAGTAACTGTATTTATATCTTTCTCCAAATTGACCTATTACTGAATTAGTGATTGTTTCACCAACCTCCAATTTAATTTTAGAATAATTAACAGTTTCTTGCCAGATATTTTGGAATTTCAAAAATTGTACTTGAAATAGAAAACTAGACAATATCAAATAGTTGTCATCGTCAACTAGAAGTTTAACTTCAAGAAACAATGCCAACAACAAACTATCATATAAAAAAAATACATGTGATTTCTGAGGGAATCTTACAGCAAATATATAGCTTTTAGTTTCTGCCAAACATATTAAATTTGTTATGTATGTGAGGTCGGAATTCTTACTCTTAAGACCAAAAGATTCCTTTTCGGACATAATCTTAACATTTGTGATGTGTGATATTTATTATGCTTATTTTAGAAATGCCCTTAAGTTTTGAATGGAGGAAACACACAATGTGAACCACTTATATCAATCACATACATAGTAAATTATAGCAAAATTATAGCTAAAAAAATTGAGAGTGTAATGGCTCCTACAAGATGCATTTAACATCTGATCCTTTGTATTGGGGTTTGGAAGAAATGATGATTTGAATAGTTGAGAAAACGTGAAGTCATATCAAGAACATCAAGATTTAAGGCCTTCTTTTTCCAAGATGGGAGTTGTCTTACATACTATAACACTAACTGCTAACATTTGAGAAAGCAACAGTAGTATAGAGAATAATAGAAGCAAATATTTTACATATTGTCATAGCTTTAGAATGATTTAGATTTATTTCACATTTAACGAAATAAGTACGACAAAGAGTAGGCGTAAAGAAAACAATGATACTAATATCAAATTTCAACGTACTTAGAGAAAAGAAATGGGTCGCAAAAGAGTAAGAATGTAAATTGACAGTGTAAATAAAACAAATAAAAAATAAACATCGTGTCAAAGCAACGTAGCGAACGATTCAGAGCACGGCAGTAAGTGCCACTCCAAACCACTCTACTACTTTAAAAAATAGGATTTTGCGTTTACATGATTTAATAAAAACATTCCGTCATTTTTCTTAATATATGTGTATGAATTTGCACCATGTATACGAAAGTAAGCGGATTTTTTTTTCAGAAATGTGGAATTATTGAGCTCAAAATTATTTTTATATCTATGGCAGACGTAATAAAGAGGCAATAATTGCTCTTTAAAAAAAGCTTACCTTTCTTCATATCACTGTAGCAACCTAGTTTTACATCCGGAAACATTGCAGCAAATTTACACAATTCTGTAGAGAAAACAAAACGACATATTTCATTCACCTTTTTACTTTAGTTCTTCATAATCAATGCCTGATAAAAGTACTTTAGGTGGAGGTTTGAATTTCGAAAATAACAACTTTGGGCAAGCAAAGAGAATAAATTACAGGATTGGATATTTATAAGCGAGATGTTAGTAGTATGTAGCCTTAGACTCTCAATAACAAGGATTTAATGTAACTGTAGAAAAGAACATCTAAAGAAGACAAAAACCCTACCATTATCATCGGTATATAGATTTAACTGTCAAAACAACGTTCTCAAACAGCTTAAAACAATTATTATTCAATTTGAGAGAAAGCATAGATTTTGTGTTTCTTCGCACACGAGGCTGAAAATTTGATCAAGTAGAAATATGATATTATAGAACTACATGTGCTTCAAGTGTTTATGCTTTTCTTCTTTGTTGATTGCAACGAATATTTCATGTATTGGATGTTTATGTTTCAAATAGTCATTAACAGTTAATGAACCTCTAAATATATATATTCAGATAATGATAGCATTTATGGCAGCAGTGTCAGCACAGTTAACATTCTACCTTGAAAATATGAGACGAACGAACAACAAAATGGACTTCAAACGATTCAAATCCAAGTTATGATAATCAGTAGTTATTTTTAGGACACTTAAGCGACCACAAATATGGGAGAAACCCGCAGGGCTTATGGATTACAACTTACACGTCGGGTGGCTTCCAGTTCAACATTTTAACTCAAATTTGAAATCTTTTCAATTTCAGAAAGTCATTTCAGATGGGAAAACCGTATATTGCTCTTGGATGAAAAACCTACCTTACTATGACCCGGCCGGGTATCGAACCCATTTCGACCGCCTTTATCCACTCGGCCACAGGACCGGTTTAGTTGCGCTATGACGTCACAGATTAACAAACTGAGAACTCCCTGATATTACCTGTAAACTAAACTCTCAAACAGAACGAGGTATATCTTAGCTGTTTTGGGGAGTTGTTCTTCATAAAGATCGCTGTCTTATATGCTAAAGAGTGTATACTATTTTGTGTCTCCTTTAAATCATACTTTACTGTTGGTAAACTTGATATATTGTTTGAAATTGTATTCAAAACATCAAAATAAATACACAGATTGAAGTTCTTATTCTCGATTATAAAGAAAGATTTTGGGGTCTCTGTTGAGTTATTCAGTGTAAGTTACATAATTTTTAAATCCATTCACAATTCCCACCTGATTAGTAAATAGGATAATTACATTTTATAGTAATCTCTATATAATTCTACCATTTTTACTTAAAGTGACGTTAGATCTCTATGCAAACTCTATGTGTCCTTACATCATGATCTAAGCAACTCATTTGTGGTCAACAGAATTATGATTTTCAGATAGAAATATTACAACTGGGAGATACGACCTCAACAGGGTACACTATATAATCCTGATCTTTTCCATCTAATATTTTAAGTAACAATTGTTGGAAACAACCATTTTGGAATACAAGAATACAATACAAGAATACTTACTACACTCTGCCACAGATGCAGCAACACAAATCACACTAAAAACAAGACATCGAAACAAAGTTTTGATTTCCATATTGAGCAGGTAAGTTGTGGTTCGCTTCCTCTGGTGTCTATCGTTGGTATAATTTCACTCCTTAATGTACTTGGCTTCTGCCCAAACGTCAACGTTCCGAGACTGCCTTATTTGGTCAATTAAATGAATATTCAATTCAACGGCGTTTAGTTTCTATTACAAAGGAACCGTATACGCGCATCTTTTCAATTTCTATTTATGATTGATGTATTGTGTATTGTGTATAGGACGTGTCACGCAAATGTAAAATGGGAGGAGCTTTATTAATATTTGGAACGACAAAGAGTATTAAGTAAAGAGCTGTTTCAACCGTTTTGGGTTTTTAGATGTGCTGCTCATAAAATTGCACACAATTTACAATATTTCTTAAGAATCGCGTAGATGTTTCCTCCGTTTCTAGATGCATGTAAGAATCTATTTAAGTACAGATTATAAACATTACTCTCAATCAAGTTATAAATGGATAACAATCATTCAGCTTGCATCCAGTTTTGTCGAGGTGCCATAGTACAAACGTACGTGGTAATACAACATGTAAACAATTGACGAAGTAAGATAGTCACATATGATGGTTATGTTATATATGCACCGTTAATTGACAAAGCTACTCTATTTAAGCATACAAGGGATGTATAGGGAACCGCTTTTACATTACCATATTTTTTTTTTTTTAATGAGCATAAATGTCCCTAACATTGTGAGGGTTGTTTCTTTTCCACACTCGAATCGAGTATTTTATTGAAACTAAAATTCAGAAAATGAGATGTGTGGTAAGCCTATTATACAAATCTCTGATAACTTTACGTTCAAATATGCGCAACAGCGCAAGATTGTCTACAAGACATTGAATCCCCTTCAATCCTCCAGATTTTTAGACCATCAGTAGTTTGTTTCATTCTCTTAAACAGCCAAGCATAAAAAACAACAATGATGACTCAGAAAATGCAACAACAAAAAAATCGATTCGTCACTAAACGTCATTTTAGGCCTATTTACTGACAATGGTTAGGCTAACCTCTTAGGCAGACGTGCACACTCTAATTGTAGATGAAGGCTACCCTGAAGATGACGGCAAATCGGCAGCCTGGGCTTGGAGTCTGTATGTAAATATGACAGTATAGACTTAATGTTTTCTCGTGACTTGAACATTTCTCGTTTGGTAAACTTATATGAACCTGGCTTTGTTGCAGTTTATAACTGACGCCAGATTAGCCTCCCCCCCCCCCGTGGACTGGTGGATCGACTCGTGGACTCATTCTCTTCCGACGTCTTTCAATTAAATTGCTTCATTTTAAAAAATACTTCATTTTATAAGTTCTTTGCAAATACAACGCAAAAATCATAATATACGGTACTTTACAACGTGGAGTTTCATCTTGCACACAAGAAGTACAAACAAACCCACTGGCATGATATTAAGGGGGTGGGAGCAGGGGCACATTATAATGTCTTCTCCCACATTTTCTCAGATCTTAAGCAAATTTTCAAATACACAACTAGACATCCACATTTCTCAAAAGGTGGTGGGGCACCCCGGCCTTGTTCCTTAACTCTCCCATGTTTGCCTCAAAAGTAGTAGGCCTACTTGGAAATAATTAGCTGACTAAAGCTTCACTATATTACATATAGGGGCTGAATAAAGCCACCATTATCTCTAATGGACAGAGGCACTTTCTTATTTCCTTCTCCGCGCCGCGGCACTGGTACCACCTTCAGACCCAACAATTGTTGGGTCTGAAGGTGAATAGATGAACAAGCAGCCACCAGATATAGGCCTACAGTATGTGTCAGTTAGTGTCCTGCATTTAACACGTACAAATACAAATAGACTAGATTTCACCATTATCAGCCAAGACTGGATAATTTTGTTCTGCCATCACTTGCGTTGGGTAATATGACAAATAAGTATTGTACATGTAGTGTACTTCAGGGGCGTCGAAGCCGGTACGGTAGGTCCGGCGAACGCCGGACCAATATTCACGGCGCAAAAAAAAAGAAAAAAAGTAGGACTAAGAGTAAGGAAAAAAATGGCAAAAAGTAAAGAACCAAAATGAATCTGGGAGGTATATTTTTCAATAATTTTCAATAATGATGACGGCAAGTAGGCTAAAGTAGGCTAAATGTGACTACTCTTGCATGGCAGAGGTTTTGTTTTCAAGCTCGGGAAGTGCCATGTCCTGCAATCTGGGAGGCATTTTTATCAACATTTTCTCCAGTACGCTACGCGCCAAGCAATCTATGGTGGCGCGTCGCGTAGTTTGACCTACCAAACATCCCCCCGATCACAGCGACGTAGCCAGGAATTTGAAAGGGGGGAGCACATTTTGCGATTGATATGGATTTTCAAAGTTGTAGGCACGACTATCTGAGCGGAGCGCCACCATCGGTTGGCGCGGAGCGTAGAAGAAAATTTTTGGTTTTACAAACCCCCCAGATGGCCGGAAACGGCCCTTCCCGAGTGTTCATTCTGGTTCCCTGGCCTCTTGCTAGCCTATCTTGAGACACCTCATTCATTATCACTTTTAAACCCAAAAAACAAATGAGTTAAAATAGTACGTAATTCAATACTACATAATGTATTTCAAATTAGCAAGGTACATGTACAGAGTTGTCTTACGTTTCAACTTCTGATACTTATAGATACAAAGATAGGCCTGAAATGTCTTTGATACAACTATAGCCAGTAATTGTCTTTGATACAACTGTAGCTATTAAATGTCTAATTCAATACTACATAATGTATTTCAAATTAGCAAGGTACATGTACAGAGTTGTCCTACGTTTCAACTTCTGATACTTATAGATACAAAGATAGGCCTGAAATGTCTTTGATATAACTATAGCCAGTAATTGTCTTTGATACAACTGTAGCTATTAAATGTCTAATTCAATACTACATAATGTATTTAAAATTAGTAAGGTACATGTACAGAGTTGTCTTACGTTTCAACTTCTGATACTTATAGATACAAAGATAGGCCTGAAATGTCTTTGATATAACTATAGCCAGTAATTGTCTTTGATACAACTGTAGCTATTAAATGTTTAAGTTAGCATAATAAGAGAAGGCGAGAGGTATCCGACGATTGCAATCTGATGCAAATTTCTCAACTGTTTTCTCAACTGAAATATTATCTGCGTAAACGGGTTCTTAACTACATGTTAAAAAATTGACAAGATCGGATCCTAGTCTTTTTCGGCGGGTAGAGTGTTGAATGAAACGGCACGCGATAGAAATGACAGCCTACATGACAGAAGAATAGGTCACCTAATTTAGCCATATTCTTGCTACGTTCATTTCAATAGTTTTTCCTGTCTATAGACTCTTAAACTCGTCCAGCAAGCTTATCGATTTGAATTATGGGTGTTTTTAAAAAAAAGATAACTTGGCAAAAAAAGTGTAGGCCCGGGCCTACAGTGCTACATACTGGCTACCCCCCCCCCCCCCCTGATCATATGATATCATAATCAGCAGATTTTGTTTCCTGTTTGAATTCTTTTACATGTTCTTTTACATAATATATCAGAAAGACAAACATAGTGCTCTTTTACAATTTTTTCCAGTAGGATAATTCTTGTTTATTGTCCAATGTCTGGACTTAATTACATTTGACGAACTTAACTGATGGACAACATAAACTTTCATATTATGTAATATTGCCAGATATGCAGTGGCCTAAAAACAAATATCGTTATCGCATTGTATTAGCAGTGTAATAATTATTACAGGAAGTGCGTATCACGTACGATTGCTAGCTTAGCTTCATAACATGCTGTTCGTGCAACACCTCAGGACGACTCATAGAACGAACGTTGTCGACGTTGTTGTGCATACAGTTCGTGGCATTCCATAGAGTGCGGTTAGGTAGGCAATATATATTTTATTACACAGTGGCCAACTGTAGGCTTGTAATTGGCTATAAACTAAATTTAGCTAATTGCATCTGCCAAACTAAGTAAGTAGTTGAATCAGTAGGCGTGAATGTTACTACGATTACAATCGAGTTAACGAAGCTGACGAGTATTCAAGATCAAGTGAGCACTGACAAAATACCATGCTAAAAAACGACAGTTTAAAAAAATCGACACTGAAAGCCTGGGAGCGGTCGCTCCCCCTGCTCCCCCCCCCTGGCTACGTCCCTGCCCGATCATGATGATAGATGGCCACATTCTGATCTGCCGTACCTATCCCAAATAGCTTCCGACGCCCCTGTACTTGCATTCTGAGTGCCACATTCAAACACAACACGGTGGGACAATTGCATTCTGCGTGTTTCACTTTTCAATGGCACGTGATTCAAATACACGGTATTACATTCTGAGTGTTTCGTTTATTAGTATTGCATTCTTAGTGTTTCACTTACCAAGCACACAGTGAATCAAACACTTGGTATTGCATTCTGAGTGTTCCGCTCATCATGGTGAATCAAATATTTGGTACAGCCACTGATCTGTACAATAAGATCAGTGGGTACAGCAAATAAACTCATCCACAAGCTCCCCGAAACACGAAGGAAAAGCAGTTCATATTATAAGCGTATCTGAAACGTTAAGGTCAAGTAGCTATTTTGTCGAAGCACTTTGAAACTAACCAGTGCAAAAATTAACTACACATTACAAACTGTACACAAACGAACTGTATAGACGTGCATTACCAGAAAACAATCCTGATGGTCTGTGAGCTAATTCGTATGAAAGCTTAAATGTGAAGTTCCCGTATAATTAGAGGTAACGTCACAGGGTTTGTACGACGGTTTATACAAATAACTCGGTTTTCAGTTAGTATTCTATCAAAGTCATGCTAAACTCAGGCTGGATGCGAAATTATTTTTCCCACTTCGACGCGTCCATATTAGCATAATGGGCATGGACTATCGGTCGTTAATTGTTACGGCTTATTCCACGTCCACGTCACAGACTATGCAGTGATATCTCTCGGGTGTTTGTTTGGGTGCTGAAAGTTCTCAATTAAGTTACATGTCAGGGATTCTAGTACACGTACCAGTATAATAAATAGTATAGTACAGAGGGACATTGCTATTTAGGCATAGTTATAGCAGGGAGCTGCTACTCTAACAGTAACAGCTCCCTGGTTATAGTTAATACAGACGCAAGTGACAACTGTTTAATAAAATGGGTAGAATATTTCAAGTCCGTAACAATACGAACTAATGATGAAAGCACGTAGGCTCCTTACTGCCGTTTTAAAAGGGGGTTCATTTATAAATGAACAAATAATTTAGAATGATGGATAAAACAATATGGGGCACAATACAATACATGTATCTTTGTAGGTTTCTAGCATTGAAAGGTCAGTGGACCTATCTGGTGTAGTATGAAGTGTAATAATCAATACCACGGGAGGTTCATTTATAACTTTTCCAGACCCTGCTGTCACGGGAGGTTCTTTTCCAAACTTTTCCAGACACGGGAGGTTCATAACACATCTAATAAACAAACACAGTTTGATTTTGTGATGGAATTTACCTCAAGAGCTCCATAAGACCCGATTGACTGGGAGGAGCAGTCGCACATCATCATCCGGATCTCATGAAGTCATGTCTTAGGCCTGAGTATATTAGGCCTGAGTATATTAGCTGAGTATATTATTAAAGAGCTATACGTAAGAGCTCGAAGTCGAAGTCACGAACTTGCCGGCCTGTGACGTATTTCATAAGCCACGCCCATGTGGCCGCGTCGAAGTGGGGAAAAATAATTTCGCAGGCTCGATCAACGAGGTAAATGAATCTGGAGGATTCATGTCAATTGGGTGCGCGCGTACCATGTATGGAGGGTAATGTGATGTGTTCCAGGGTGGTACTATACTGATATTTCTCTGTAGCAGTTCGAGAACAGTGTTAGTGACTTCGTGAAAGATTGGTCGGTTCTGACATGGGAACTAACGGCATAAGAAGGTACTGGTACTTCAGGCCTACGAAATAGTGCTAATATGCTAACGTTCAACCTTATTCTCTTGAATGAAGGCAGGCTTTCTACATAATCTTACTTATTAATACAGCTCTAGGGGCAAACTTTGTCTCATATGGCCTAACGTTATTACTACACGCTATAAGTGAATGTAGAAATGGGAAATGTGGGGAAATGTTTAGTTCAGTGCAACCACTGAATTCTCCATGGAACAGAGCCTAATGCTGCTCGACGGGAATATAGCTATCACGTTAGGCTACAGGCACGGTTATTGCTAGGTAACGGGTGTCGTCTGCTGCTCTTAGCACGCAAACACATTTATATATGGTATTGCATTCTGAGGGTTTCACCAGGACACAGTGATTCAAACACTTGGAATTCCATGCAGGGTGTTTCGACACCACATCACAGACACAGTGATTCAGACACCTGGTACAGCGCACTGAGTGTTTCGTGTACCATCTTTACCTAGGGCGTAGATCTGAGGGTTTCGCTTACCTTAGTGATGCAAACAGTTAGTACCGCACACTGAATGTTTCGTTTTCTATCATTTGTTGACTTGATTTTATGCATTTCGTTTTAAAAATGCTCTAAAAGTAACTAGCATCTTCATCTCTATCCCCAACACATCCCAAAACTCCACAATACGATCAGCGAATCTGAAACGGAAGTGACGTTAGAGGTCAACTAGCTGTGTTGTCGAAACACCTTGGAACTAACCTCAGCCATACCACTACGACGTTGTCACACAGTGTTAGCACCAATCAAAATTGATCTCATAAAAGCTTTAGGGTTTCAGCCAATCACAAGCATTCCCTGGATATACACATACCCAGGTACGTAGAACGTGCACAATAAGTTAGGGCCTATATCTCTGAAAGAGAAACTGCGGGTGTATTGAAGATTCGTCTGGATTTTCCAGGTAGACCTATGTAATGTTCTTCTCCAATTTTTGTTCAAACCAGATTATATTAATTTGTCCTACAGCTAAAATTTCACCACGATATTTATAGAGAAATATGGTAGATTGAAGACTAACTTTTGGGAGTTTTTGACTTTGAGATGTTAAAATGTAAACTACTCCACCCGTGTTATCGTAACCTCATTGAATTTTCATAGGCTACATGTTATAATAATCGTTGCAAATTTGTGATTGGCCATGTATAACATAACATTGTCTGCAAAAAGGCAGTTTTGCAGGTTACACAAGACTATTCTTCCAAGATAAAGTCTTCTCAAATCCTTCGATCGACATGTGTGAGATGCAATGCAAATTCCAACCAGTGGAGATGTAATCCCCAATGAGTAATAATCTGACAATGATTTATCATTTTCATACATACTTTACCCTGCTTTCATGCATAGGCTATTCCTGCGAATGTGAAACTCGTGATGCATGATTCCAGTGACTATTCATTTTGATATACCAGAGCTTGGCATGTAATATTTCCTCTGCCCCTTTTATAAAACAGGCGCTTAATTAGGTTAGAGTAACTATTCATTTTCATTTTTCATTTATTTTTCCATTTCCTCACAATGTTTGTATAATAATAGGACTGTGAAGACAATACCATGCAAAGAAAATAATAAGTAATAAATCATATAAAAGAACATGAGTTGCTATTCCTATTATGTGTATTATTGTAGATGGGCGATCAAGGTTCACTCGAGAATTAAAATGTAATGGTCTCTTAACGTGGAGAACATTGAAATATGTTTCATATTGTTAGTAAATTTGTGATTGGATAGGTATTTGTACATGCACAAGATGGATCTTCCTATTTTTTTTTTGGCAAAGGGATCCTCAGGCTCTAATGAACACACTTGAAAATGTGTGTTGATTATTGCTGCACATAGTTTATTTGTTATGCCAGATCAATGATCATGAATTACCAAAACTCCACATCAGTCTCTGCTTTTGGGCATTTAGGTAGGCGCTATTTCTTGTTTACTTTCAGAAGCTGCTTTCAGAAACTGCTGCATTGCTTTCCAGTAGTGTAGCATATGTATCTATTTACTTAAGACAACAGTGTGATCTAATGTGTGCATCAGAACAGAAGTTCATTGTTTCTTATGCATTTTTTTTTTTGGTATCCACATGTTGTCAATTAGCATATGGTTTTTTCTCTTTAGTACAGGACTCCTTTGTTCTTGTTGAAGTGGCATCATCAATGCTGTGGTCAAACTTTTTCTGGTAGCAACTCCAATCAGGAGATTTCTAAAGGGTTTGTAAGAGTAAGTAACTTCCCTGATTGGGTACTGTATCCTCCCTCCAATTTTGCCCCTCCCATTAGATAGATAAAGAAATTGCTGGGAATGCCAAGGCAGGACGATGCAGATTCAGTCACATTGTAGTAGTAGATATTGATATATAGTTAAAAATTTGAAAGTGTGGAAGATCCTAACAGGCACACTATAAGTAAGACCTGTTCAACTAAAGTTAAAACGAGACTCATATATAATGCGGTCATCCAGGGGAGATTCATCTGGATGTACCAGTCAGGTGTGTAACGTTTCTTTCCATTCATAATTGAAACTCTGATAAATTAATTACTCATTCAGCTGTCATTCCTTCATAATTTGCTTTGTATTTGGATAGATTTGAAGTTTAATGAGCCCTCACATAGCAGTTACTTTGCATGTTGTAAGATTCATGGCAAATTTGTGATTGGCTATATATGATATAAGATTCTCTGCCACAAAGCAGTTAATTTGAACTTGTGCAAGATGTGGCTTTCATTTTTTTCTGCACAGAGATCACCTAATAACACTGAAAGGCCATGGGCTTGGGTGAGGTGCAATATATATTCCAGCAACTGCAGATTTCTGCTTTAAGAGTAAATGTCTCTCCCTTCTGACACCTCATTATGTTAGAGGGTATGTGTCCCTACATCATTGGGATTCTGTTTGTTTGTTTAACCCACAGCTCTAGATTCATCTCTGGCTATGCATGTATCTAGCAATATCAACAGGTATGTAAGAAATGCTCCCATTTAGCCTGTTAAATCACGCTTCATGTTTCCTTTCTGTCTGGCTTTCAGCTTGTTCCAGCCCTTAGTTCCTCCAGACCTGAACTTGGTACAACACGCCATATTCATGATTATGCTGTTCGCCCAAGAGTATCTTGTGGTAAGTACAATGACGCAATTTTACTGCTTTACCATTCGATCATTTGAAAGAAATGCTTTCTAGAATGTGTGCAGCCTACTACTGGCCAAGCTACTGTGTTTAGTTATGTGTTATATTTCTGGAGAGTCAATGTGTACATCCCTTTGAATCATGTGTACTGTACCTCAAGTTTGGTGAAAGTCCCTCCCCCTCCCCCCCCCCCACCTCTTCACCATATCATGTGATAATTTACACTTTTCCTACATATCCATGTACTGGTTTTTACAATGCTTCAAGAAACATTTAGCAAATGTTCTCATGCTGCGAAAGTGTCCATTAGCTATAGGTTGCATCCAAAAACCTGCCGTTTGTACTGAACGGCAGGTGTTTTTCCAGTTGGTTAACTGAATGACCAGTCCCATCTTTTCGCACCTTAATTGAGCTGCCTATTCGTCTACACTATGCAACTCATCACACAGCTAGTAGCCAAATCACTATCAGATCAAGGCAGACATGGCAAGGTGTGAACAAATTAAGTCTTCCAAACTAACCAGTCTGTTTGCAGAAGAGATAAAGTTGAGGTCAAGAGAGCTGAAAAATGCAACCTATGGTTAATAGACGAATTCTCGTCATGTAGAAAAAAACTTCCATCTAGGTCTATGACAAATCTTACACCACAGTGCAATATGTTTGAATGCATGTTAACAATAAACTTGTACTCAGTAGCAAGGCCACCCTCTCACAAAGACATGTATTTATCAAGACTGTAATTGTGACCAAATAATTGGCTCTGTAAACTAGAAAATGTTAATCATGACAGTTTCATTGGTCAGGCCCATATCTGTCTATTCATGTTGTGGGAACTCGAGTTTCAGACGAGACTGGATCAGAAAACTTCATTTTTTGTCCCGACACCAAAGTGCCATGACAGTGATATCAGTCACAAAAGTGATCACAGTGTGTTGAAGGAGTAAACAGTTTTTTTTCAGTAGTTTCATCAATAGTTTGTTACAAATGTTTCCGAAAGGCCTATATTGCTTGTGCAAAAAGGTTTCTCCTTTATTATTGGCCTAGCTGATATAGGTATGTTTTTATCATTATTTAATCTGGCTCTTTTACATGATGCAATGTTGTCCCAAAATATAACAAAATTTGTACATGAAATATACCATTCTTGCTCCAGTAATTTACAGGGTTTTAGGAAAAGGCTGATTTCAAATCTTATTCAAAACCATACATCTGTAATCATGGCATATGAACTAGAAGTATAACACATGCATTTGATTTACTGTAAGTAATATTTGCTGTTGTACCAATTTCTTAGTATCTAAAACTGTATTTTTGAACTGAATACAACCTTCAGCTAGAATCAACATTCCTTGCTCTGAGTTACTGTTCTTGCTTTTAGCATAGGGTTAAACAATATTTACAGTTTAAAACTTGATAAGTAATTAAGAAAGGCCTGTTCTGTTCTTTGGTATGGTGAACAACAAAAATGTGACATTCCTTCATAGTTGGATGTTGTTGATGTTGGTATTTGATGGGTTTTTTTCTTTGTTGTAATTTTTGAACAAATGGTACATTAGAGTTTAAAATCAATTTAGGTTGTACTTTCCTAGAAACAGCATGAAGGTCAAATGTGCATTGAAAAGAGTGTGATTTTGTGAGACCAAGGTGAACGACAAGGCTTTTGTAGTAGATTCTACAATTATATACATGATTTCAACAATTTAAAAGTCATATCAAAAAGGGTATATAATTGATATATTTCCTCAATTTTTACAGAATACCCTGCCATCCTTAACAATATTTCAAGAGCTGTTGGTCTAGTTTACAATTGTGAAAGGAACCTAATTCACAATGACATCATTTCACCATCTCGCACAAATATAATCGAACTGGAGAAGTATCTGTTGGACCTAAGTGCAAATGTTGAAGCAACTCAGGGCATATTTTACATGCTTGTAATTGGAACTGGAGAAAGACAGTTTGTTCGCTTTCTTGAAAGTGGTAGTTATGCTGGCTTCTATCACAGCAACAGAGGCAGTGAGAATTTTCCACCCTTTGTCACTGGGCCTGGTTACCGAATATACTCTGACAAAGATATTCAACAGAGAAGGGACCAGAAGCGCTCTACAACTGGCAGTTGTGAAGGCAACAAAACAAGTAAGTTTTATTTCTTTGCAACATTGAACAGGAGCTAGTGAGTGATGCCCTTGAAAATTTGTTGTGCCTAACCACCAACCCCCCCCCCCACCCCCTCTTTCCCTAAGCATACTTACTATGAAACAGGGTAGTTAGGTATCTTGGTATGTAGGTAGCCCATGTTGAGGATCCATGGCTATTGATTTTATGACAGGTCATTTGTATATAAGAGTGGGCAAAGTCCTCCAGAAGTAAGTTGCTCGAACTTCAAACTTGGCATGTCTGTAGCCCTGTGTGAATACATGATCCCTGTTGCTTTTTCTTAAGTTCAAGTGCTATTTGATGTCGGTAGAAGTCAGTCTGAGATCCATCAAATATATATCTGGAAAGTGACATCTCCTTAAACTTCAAACTGCTGTAGCCACATATATGTACACAACCAATGATGGGTGGATGATCTCTATTGTTGAACATGAAGGTCATAGATCAATAAACAAGATGAAAATTTGAGAAAAATATAGACATGCTGTCTCAAGGAGAAACAGTTTTATTGAGAAACAAACTTATTATGCAGGGTGTTAGTTGCTGGTAGATGACTCATGTCAATTTTCAAGGTGAAACTTTGCTTAAGGTCAGTAATGGGTAACAGTCTGAATTAGCAAAGTAAAAGTTGAACATTTTCTTTCTTTTAAGGCACACGTCAATAAACACTTCAATTAAGACCCCTTGCTCAATGGTTAAATCTGGTAATTAGCAATGTAGAACACTGGAAATCTTACATGCAAGTTCCCTCTCATAGGGCAATGAATTATTAAGTCGTTTTCTTCAATCATTTCTTCTTCCAGGCCAACCTCGTTATCGTAGTCGCTTTGGTCAAGTGTATTCACGAGAACTTGGCAACATCAAGAGACAATTAGAGGTATGTAAAGTGTGTCTGCAGGCTAGATATCTGTTTCACAAACCTTTTCCACCTGTAGTGTTGTTGATGAATCATGCAAAAAATTTTCCTTCAAAATTGTCTTCAAATCTCTGACGCTACAATCACCATACCTACTGTTAGCAGCTCCATCTGTAGAATACCTGACCAAAACATTCATGAAGGAATTCTGCTACAGCATGCACTCAGAATTATAGACCACCACTATAGAAAGAGAGAGAGATATATAGAAAGTGACACATTTACAACATACAAGCTATTGTGTTGCCAGCTCGGCCTAGTCCAAGGTAAAACTTTATGTATGCTGCAATATTCATCACCTACGTGTTGCCCGCCCCCCCCCCCCCCCAAAAAAAAAATTTCAGTAGAAATTGCCAGCACTGGTTTGGATTTAACTAGAAGTACGGTTATGTATTTGTTGCTGTTACCCAAAGTACACAAGTCAGTCTTTAAAGGATATCATTACACAAATTTCCCTACTTATTGTGAATGTCACATCCAGCTTAATTTCCATGTTCATTTAGTGATCAGGTTTATTTCAGGAAACTGTTGTGTTAAAGTCTCAGTACATGTTTGCAAAATTTAAACCTCAAACTTTCCAGCTAATAGCTCAGTGAAAATTACACCATCTAAATGCAATTTCCATATAAATTTTCTTTATTTTTATTGAGTTATTTATCGTTAAACATGGTGAGTTGAATCAATTTCACCAGATTTAGTAACGAGTCTGTACTGTAGATTCGACAAACTTCAATCAAATTGAAAAAAAAATAACAGATCATGCGCCAATCAAATATCTGTTTTGTTTATGACTGGTAGGTTATACGACTATGTAGTTTACGTTTGTGTAAAGAACATGCTGATATGGGTGATGTTACAGTGATTTTGCAGTAAATTCATCAGCAAACACGTATTAAGACTTTAAAGCAAACTTCACAGTTTTCTCAACCAAAATTATTGAAAATCTTGCAGCTAGCACCTTGGCAACTTCTGTAAGATGTAAACTACAAGTCATTGTGATTCTGGAAACTCAGAGCATTTAGCTGTGAGTGTGGAAGAAACAAGACAGAGAAAGGGGTGGTTTTATAAAAAAGCTTTTATCCATTACAAAATACTAATTTCAGATATAGGATGTGCAAGGGATAGAAGGGGCCTATGTATAAAGTTATGCAGTTATCACACCTTTCCAGCAACCAATCATAAGGTGTCATATTTTTAAACAACCTCTTCTCTTTTTTAGGTTTGCAAGAAAATAGCGGCAGATGTCAGCAGTACACTACCCCTGCACATATTTGTCACTACTGTTCGGACAAAAGCAGATGCTGAAAATCCTGACCACCGGTGAGAAATGTTGAAACTTGTTATGGGATACTTGTAACTAGGAGACTTATTTTAGAAAATGAAAGGTGATACTACAACTTAAGCTCACTCCGAAACACCTTGGTGCTAAATTTACATATCACTGAGAGTGTCATTTCTCTGTTTACATTCCATGAAATTATTCCTCTTTTTGAAGTGGGCAAGAAAAGTCATATAACAGACAGCAGCAACTGAATTCAACCCAGATAAATTTTAATGAATTTGAAATGCACTAGTCAACAAATGTCTTGTTCATTGTATTGCCGCCTTGCAATATGGAGTGATAAATTGCTGGAAAAGGATCATCAGAGATAATCTCTTGAAAAAGAATATTGCTTATAGCATTCACAGAAATAATGACAAATAAATTATAGGATAGAACTTGAATTTTTATGGTATGTTTTCTGGACTTGTCCACATTCTCTTTCAGCTATGTACATACAATTGGATTCTCCCCCCATGAGCAGGTTCCTTTGGAGCGTGCTTTGCAAGATTTCCGGCTTGAAGGATCTACCCACTTCCCAACTCTAGAAACACTAGCCAGTGCACCCCTCCCACTGTCACTACAGAACCAAATGGATGTGTTGTGTTCCCTGTCAAATGATCCCTTCAACTTGTACCCCACAAGTGATGGAACAATCAGCAAAGCCTCCTCTAGGATTGGCTATATGCGGTATCTATCATATCAGGTACCACGAAATGGGGATGACTCTGCTCCATCTATGCTTCCTGCATCTTTCCGTAATAGGTTTATATACTTTCGGAATAATAATGAGGAGGTTCAGTGTAGGAAATTGCTACAACACATATTTGCAGAAGGGAACCACAGTACTGATGAATGCCAGCAGTACCAATCCCAACAGCCAACACAAGAAGACTTTCTTCCTCCACCACTTATGACAACAAACTTCAGGAAGGTCACACAACCAGTCGTCAAAATCACTGCCGAACTTTTGGAAAATCAGAGGGTTCCCTATGCACCCAGTATGTCACTGTTGCAAGTACGAGCATATGACAATTTTCGGACAAATCTTGTCGAATCAGGTGATATTCTGTGGAGACTGCATACTGTGGATGAGGAGTACTTCATCATGAATGACTATAGGGATGGTGGAGAACTTGTTCCAAACAGTTTTGTTGAAGTAATACACCACATTAATGATGGACACACCACATGTACTTGTTCAGTGTACAATGTGATCTCTGGCATCGCGTCAAATGAAAGACCAGGACAAGATATCTTGCCAGTGGGCATTCTGTGTATGCACTGTCGATTTTTTGATGAAGAAATTTACCCAAGATTGCATGCCTTAAATGCAGATGAACATGCTACCACAGATGACAGAATGCCATCACTTATACGTAAACTGCAAGATTCAAGAGCATTTCTCAACAACCCTGTAGTACCCTTAAGCAAGGGTCCTGGAACATGCAAATACTCCGTTCGCCCATCTACAGGTTCTGCATGTGCTATTGTGAATGTTTCCTCTACTGGTATCATGGCCACCTGTAGCAAAGGCACTTGCAAAGCAGCACAACGCCATAAACGTTCGGTGAAAGGCCTTTTGAAGGTGGAAGTTGCATCCAGTCTATGTGAACACCTTTCAACGATGCATGCAAACCGTGAAGTGTGGGCCCCTGTTCAGCCACCTCAAGACACAAATGAGGAAGATGAAGATGAAGATGATGAAATTCCAGGCATCAACACACAGGACATTGAAATACCAATGGATCAGGTAATTATGATGTTAAATTATTGTTGAATTCTACAATGTTACATTGGTGAACCAGGCAGACAAAATCAAATTAGTAATAAGCTTGTACCTGCCTATCCTGTTGTCTTTATGGAAAAGATGTACTCCAGCTAATTTACAAATATGGATGGTTCTCAAAAGTTTTATTCCCTATGTGTGTGCACTGTATCAGTACTAAAAGGGACGATTTGGTGTTATGACATTCAACTGCAAAATTGGACTTCAGTCTTAAATTCTAGGTGTTAGAATATTTCGTTTTTGAAATTGTTAGGTGATTATAAATATCATTTCTGGTGATGCAGTGTTCTTTCAGTCGGTGGTTCAATTCTATCAGCAGATATCGTACAGCCAAACACATGTCCAACACCCATTACTCTACATAGCAATTGCTAATGTGAATGGTAGCGGTAATCTTAAAGCAGTCATGACTTCTTTATAGACCATCCACTGGTGTTCCAATGAAAGACTCCAAAGGATCCAGTTGTTAGCTCTGCAACTAACTTTAGACTTAGCACTAACAAAGAAAAAAAGGAAACATTTTGTGATGGTATCTGCCATCTCATACTTTGGAACTTTTGAAACAGATAACTAAAATATAAAGAGAAGAACAGCTTTAGCAAACTGGTTATCCACCATTATATTCTATGGAAAAATATTTAAGCATTTTAACTATTTAGTGGTCATGTTGTCACTGCTGAGCTTGATTTTGAGCACCTCTTATAAAGCCAATGTACATAAGTATGACTTGTTGTCACTGAATCACGTATATCATATGTCTACTTTTTGTCCATTTTAGGGCACTGTACCATCCCAGAAATTTTTTAATCCTGAAACTGGAAAGTGGAACTATGGTGGTCTCAGCAAACACAAGCCTTTGGAGGAACATGACCTCAAAAAGTACAGGTACTTTATGATTCAGCATTGTTACAAGGCAGGATTCTATGTCTGGGGACACAGTAATTTGGCCAGGGAGCAAAATATTCAAATTGCTTAATTCCTTTGTTTTGGTTAAGAAACAAACCCTTAGAACAACTAGGTCAATCAATGGAACAACTAGGTCAATCAATGGAAAACAACAAAACATTTTTTTTTTTCTAAAGCCAAATTTCCTCCAATCCTACAGATTATTGTTTTTGTTTGAAAATAAATATATCATCATGACAAGTAGTACTTTAGAGTGGGGGGGGAGTGGGGGGCCTAACTGGCTAGAACTGAGAGGTATTTACACTAGAAGTACAAACCCAATCTCTTCTGGGACAAACAGGTCTTGGGTCTATGGGTTTTCTCTAATTGTGACCAATGCAGTAAGTACAAGGCACCTCTCAGTATGTGAAATTTTTGTGTTTATGTCATGGTTTTACTTTTTTTCTTTTTTAATTGACAAGAAGCCATCCATCATGGCTATTACATATATGTTAGCGCAAAACCTTTTAGAAATAATTAAAATCCATTGAATTCATCATTTCATACTCATGGTTGCATGGGCAATGACTTTGTGTAATACCCATGCAGGACACCAAGAGGCAGGAGCCATGACAAAGCAAACAAATTAGAAATTATCTCTGAGCATGCGAATGACTTGTGTATGTGAATGTTCATATGTCTTTCCTATTTTGATTACATTCCAGGAATATCCAGTCCCGTATGGCTGTGTATGATGGAAATCCCCATTACCCACGTGATAAAAAAACTGGTTGTTTTACTGGAATGGACCTTATACCAAATATTCCAGACAGCAACATTTGTGCCTGTGGGGTAAGCAGGGTTTTTGTCTCTACAGCAATTGGAGGGAGGCTGTGGGTATGCCTTCATTGTATATTGATATCACACACAGTGGTTTCATGGGTATTGTACATTCTGTAATTAACCTACAAGTTTAATGAAAAGAATAGCATCCAAAGAATAGACCAAAGGAATATATGTTTCTGTAATATATAGCATGAAAAGTCAACTATATTTGGTGAAATCCAATGCTTAACATACATATGCTTAATACAATTGCAAAGAAATGTACATCCCAAACAGTATGAGCTTATGACACACAACACCCAAAAAAGACAAAGAAAAAGACACCTGGGTGAGAGATTTTGAGAACAGCTTTTCACTATTCAGGTTTAGTTTCCTATTAGGGTAGAGTAAAGAGAACTGAGAATTGCAAGAGCATCATCACTGCATGACAGCCTTTGACAGGCAAGCATCAAACCATAATTGGAATTGAACTTTTACCTCTTTAGTACGAGCAGTCATTCATCTTACTGCCCAACCAATGCTACTACCGTTTTGTATCTGGTATGCAATGCAAATTCCTTATGAGTTTGATATCACTAATTTCTTGAGAGTTATGCTCTGAGGGCTACTCAATCAGATTATCCATGGCAGTTAACAATTTACAGTACCTAGTTATGTCTCCTTTCAATCTTTCAGTCACAATTCAAGAATGAACATCATCCGAATGGTATGCCACCTGTTGAAGACTTCACTTGTACCTTGTACATGAGACATGTAAGTAGTTTTGAATTGTCAATGATTTCTCAGAGCACCATTAATTTGTTTTGGGGAGTTTGGTCCTCTTCTATTGAAAAGGGATGTGGGTGGTGTACATCCGGAACCTTGTGTATGGCAGAGTCTTATTCTTACCTGAGAGCATGTATAGTGCAAACCTGTGGGATGTTGGCTGTTTTTGCAGTGAAACTGGACAAAACACTGTGTGCGGCTATGGATTTTGAATAAACATCAAAAAGGATAAGTTGTAGGAATTTCATCTATACCATCATTCTTACACTCATGACAATAACTAGTGGCAAAACAGCATCATTGAAATTGGCCATATTTGAGGCAACAGCCTTTTTAGTGAATGATGAAGGGTGATGGTCAAAACATGTCTTCTGATGGGATATAGGCTCTAGTACATGTTAGCCAAAGTGGAAGAAATGTTTTGTCCATGAATTTTAATCAATCATTTTAGCATAAGAAATTGAATGCAGCAAGTTATGAACAGTTGTTTATTTTCTTACTCTTTTTGCAACACCCTGAAGTACTAAGAAATATATTGTATTGCTTCATAACTATATGTTTCTTTTCCTACATTTTATTCATGAAGGCACCAATCCAATGCAGAGTGTACTATTTGAAATGTCTGGACGATGGGAACAGTTGCCAACAACATCTCCAATACAGTGGTTTACAGCAATCATTGTTTTTTTGGTCGAAACATGTTGCAGCATGTGATGAAGTAGGATGGGACTTCATCAATCGTGTGCTGACATCTAAGGTGTCCTTTTCTGCTTTCTGTGCAGATATGACACGTGTTTATAGGTCTGCTCATCTCATGTCAGCTCCATTCATGCACAAATCCACATTTGTTTCATGGTTCTTTGCTTGGTGTGGTCGAATGGATATTGATTTCCGTAAAGAAGTTGATCCCTGGTGTGGGTACAACCCAAAATATCTTGCTGGAGATGGAACCCATATTGGAATTTCTTTCCGTCGACTATCAATCTCACCAGTAGAGGCTGCCGATAGCGACTCTGTGAAAACACCAAAGCATAAGAGGTTTGATAGGGTTTTCCTACCATACAGGGAAGGTGTTGAGGATGAGTGCATGCGAAAGGCGAGAAACCATCTGAAAGACACAGCTAAGGCATATCTATCCAGAGGATCCTTGGATCTTGCCAACAAAGGAGCAAATGATCAAAACCTACTGCAATCTTGTTGCCAAGATGACAGATGCATCGAATTCCTGCACTTTTTTCTAAGTGGTGACATGCCAGCAACTCTCAAACAAACCTCAGCTCAATTGTTTCTCCTGTTGGCATCTGATGCTGCTGTGTCAACTGTACTGCCTCACAGATACCATGATGATGTGCTTGCTTTTGCCAATTCAATTCTAGAGCAGGATAGAGACAGTTATACATCACTTAACTTTCGTTCTTTTTGCCCAGAGATTGGACGCGTAATGGATGAATCTCTACATAACAAAACCGAGCATTGTTTTGCGAACTTTCTCCTCTTCTTAGTGGAGTTTATCAAGGCAGTCCATTGTCAGGATGAAGATCCCTCTCCTGCTAGTGAAATACCGAGTTCATATAACCCTGAATCCGGTGTAGCGTATTACTTCACCCCGCATGGGAATGTTGTCAGAAATCTTCCCACATACGACATCAGGTCCAGTGCTAACCACGACGACGAACCACGTCTTGATGAAAGATGCACGAAGAAATTTGGCAAGGTTTCACTCGGGGGGTGGACATATTTATTTTTATGGTTCTGTCCTCTCCATGGACATTGTTACGGCTTTCACATAGTCAAAGGTGCTGAAGGGAGAAAAGACCCCTTCTCTTCCCTTTACCGTTTCATGGAGGAGCCGCCAAGAGAGGTTTTTTATGATTTTGCATGTTCCTTAAGTGAGTATTGCCTGAATCGTGAGCCCAGCTTCTTTGTGAAGACTAGAATGTGGCATGACGTGTTTCATGGCGTCACACATATTTGTGGAACAAACTTTAAGTCGCAAAGATTACCATTTGCAGGTTTTAATACAGAAATCTGTGAACAATTTAATAGTTTTATTCAGTGTATAAAGTACACTGGGACACATTTGTCTCAGAGCCATTTCACATTTTTCATCCAGTTCATGATTTATGTTTGGAACCAGAAGAAAACAGCCGCTTTCATGAGAAAGGTTGATTTGGTATTGGCTGGTCACGAATGACTCTCTGTGAACTATGGCATTCCATTTGTTTCCCATACCAAACTCTATCTACACTGTTGTACAATGTTTCCCATATGTCTGTACAATGGAACAATATTCATGCACTTTCTTTCTGTGCTGGGCTACAATTTATACGTACTGTAATGTTGGGTTTGAAAAGAACAACGAATATAGCTATTATCAGTGTTCTGTACAAGAAAATATTGAGTTCTTTTATTATTATTATGTTTTCTTTCTGAAGAGAAGAATGAACTGGGGAGGGGAGGGGGGATGGGGCGAAAGTTTCAGGTAGAACAATGTATTACTGTGTTTTACTATTATTATTATTATTATGTGTTCTTTATGAAGAGAAGAATGAACTGGGGAGGGGGGTGGGGATGGGGCGAGAGTTTCAGGTAGAACAATGTATTACTGTGTTTTACTATTATTATTATTATTATGTGTTCTTTATGAAGAGAAGAATGAACTGGGGAGGGGGGTGGGGATGGGGCGAGAGTTTCAGGTAGAACAATGTATTACTGTGTTTTACTATTATTATTATTATTATGTGTTCTTTCTGAAGAGAAGAATGAACTGGGGAGGGGAGGGGGGATGGGGCGAGAGTTTCAGGTAGAACAATGTATTACTGTGTTTTACTATTATTATTTGATTTATTGTTATAGTTGTTGTTATTATCATTATGATGATCATCATCATTTTCATTCTGGTCATCATCATTATTATTATTGTTAATATCAAGTCTTCTGAAGGGGTGGGGTGGGGCGGTGGTGTAGGGACTGAAGTTGCATTTTGCAGTAAATTTCAAACCAGTTTATTTCAAGCAGTCAGGCCAGCGCATGTGTGCGTGTGACACTTTATTTTGTATGCACAAAGTCAACAAGGGAATGATTGATCAATGCCGTCCTTGGTGGGTGGGTAGTCCATGATAACTTGAACTATTATCATTTTGGTGCACATATCATGAATATTAATGAAGTCACAGGGTCAACATAAAATTCTTCCAATTAACTGCAATAATTTGGCAACCACAAGTTGGAGTTTCTTTAAACTTGGTATGGTGATATTGGTACACCACCTTTAAAATGTTGATGTGTCTTGCAATTGATATCATGCATATTTATGAGGAGGCGGGATGATATTTACTTTTGTAACCACAATATATGCACAATAACTAGACTAGGGAATGATTGATAAAAAACAGTCTTGATAGGTGGGTGGGTGGTCCATTATAATTAGATAAACTCTATTGATTTTGGTGTTCATAATGAATGTTAATGAGGTCACAGGGTCAAACGTTAGTATGTTATTAGTTGGTAGCCTACAAATCGATAACTATATTTATGAGGAGTGTGGCTTTGCATTACTAGGTGACAAGTTGGTATAATTAATAACTTCACAAGGCAATGATTGAACTTTCTTCATCATTACACACTTTAAGTGTTTTCTGTTTTCTTACATTTATTCTATTATTTTCTTTTGAAATACAAAACAAAGTAAAGTTTGAGTCATTGTATTTCAGTTGTTGTATTTCTCTGGGGTGTTTAAGCCAAAAACAGGCCTCTTGTTCCTTTTTTTCTTCTCATTCCTGGGCCTTTTGAAAATGATGTACTCATCCTTTAAGAAAAGTTAATAAAACTACCCCAGCCGCACGGCTAGTAAATGAGCAGTGATGTAAGATGTAAAGTCCAGTCATGTGGGTATCATTCACTTGGCAAAACAGAAACTTTTCACCACATGTCCACACGATTTGTCTCCTTCACCGTTAGGACCATGTCCCCTCTATTCACTAACAATGCAATGAATGTATGGTACGCTGTCGATTGCTCCCCAACCTAGACTGGAGTGTCGTATGGGCTTACCGTTTTCAGAATGAGTAGTGGACACCCTAAGGCACCAGTAGATTGAATTTCAATTCTGAGGTCTCATCCCTGTGGCTGTGATGGATATTATTTCTGGCCGGGCCCATTATCCCCAATTTTCATACGATCTGTCATCTTTGAAGGCAGTATCTCTTGAAGGGGTCATGCGAAACATAAACTATGGCATGAAACCTAATCTTTAGAACCCCAGGGAGCTACCCCTGTGAATGAGAAGTCATAGCCCTCTCCCCGAGGCGTGTTAAAGTCTTGAAAATCACCATAGCTGGGCTAAATCGTGTGTAATGTCGAATGACAAATGGTGATGAAGGTGATAAATCAGATCTTTAAATATACCCTTCATGAATTTTAGCCCCTTCCTTTAACGGCAAATGGGTCAATTATTTTATTAAAATTCCATCCCCGTATATAGCCTACACTAATTGGGCCTGATCTAATTTCTAATGCGCTTCCTCTAGAAATGGACCGGCCCATTTCTTTGTGAAAACTGTGCAATATTTATGGTACCTTTGAAAAGCTATGCAGTAAGTTTGGTGGCCCTATCTTATTCCCCGAGGGAGTTATAGAGGTCCAAAATACCATCCCCTAAAAAAAGTCCCTCGAGTTCCGTTAATACTTGTGACCCCTGTACAGAGTAAATGTAGAAATGAATTTTCATATTGATTTTGATCTATCTATTCAATATTTTCTCTCTTACTGGACTTCTTCCGACTCAAAATGACTCACCAAATCTGCAATTTGTGCCCCGCATTTATTACCCTCTCGGAGATATGGGGGCACCAAAAAGGGCCCATTTCTGATCATTTTTGATTACCGATACCAAACGACGGAATATCGTCCTAAAAATCAATCATCGTACTTAATGACGATATTCCAACCTTTCCAACATTTTTTCCCGGTTACTTGGGTCAAAGGTCATGAGATCACGAATATCCAGCCTACCCGGTCGGTTAACCCTCTTAAAAAAAACTAATGGTTAATTCTGATACTAACTCTCAAGACAACTCTAACGATACTAACCGCAACTACCTGTGATGTTCAGTTAAAAAGTTATGGGGACTGGAAACATTAGGCAGGTACATAATTGGTCGCTTTTAATTAATAACTCATTAATTAGTAAGATACGATCTCGAAAATTGTTTTATCGGCTTTAGCAGTTCATTTTACGTCAGAATATTCATTTTGGTGAGAATCGGATGATGTATAAATTTTGACCTTGGGGAGGGGGCGAACCTCGGGGTCCCCAAAATTCAACATTCTCCAAATAACTTGAACTTCGAGATTTACCATTAACACATAATTAAACATTTTTTTGAGCTATTTAGAGGTAGCTGTGACCTCGTCTTGATATTTTATGAATATATTAAGCAATTTTTCGCAATATTTTTGTTTTGGCGGCCATTTTGTCTTGGGTCCACCGATTACCTCGAAACTCAGAATGCGCACGTAGGTTTATATGCCCTATTATATGACACCTCAAATTTAAAAAAAAATTATACAACAAAGAAAATATGGACCATAACATATATGCCCCATACTATGTGACGTCACTTCCGGAATGAATCAGATGGCAACTTCCCTGGGCAGATCGATAATAGACCTATCGTCTAGCACATACGTGCCGAATTAAAAGGCCACAGCACCTACTGTCTATGAGTTACAGCTTCCCTTGGGGTTAACTAGGGGTTGGTTTAAAACCCGGAAGTGACGTATGATCCTCTTAAAAATTCTTGGGCTAATTACTGCATACTAGGGGTACATCGACCGTGAACATGAACTCGATCCTACATCTGGTATGTATTTTACAGGGTTTAATGTTTTCACGTCTATAGTGTTCACCTAAGGGTTACTTTGACCTTGCCGCCATTTTGTCCAACGTGACTTCCGGTCGAAAAAAACCTGCGCACAACCCGTACGACCTCATAGAATGCCCCTAGCCAAATTTCGAAAATTTTCGTCCTAGTTCATTTTTGACCTCCCGGTGACCTATGACCTCGAACCGGATGTCAAGGTTTCTCGACCTGGATCAAAAGGTCTTGACCTCAGCTACTTCCGTACGAAGTTTGAAGATGATCGAACAAGGATTCGCTAAACCCGACGATTTTGTGCCCGAAACTTTGCCCCCTCCTAACTACGTCACCGGAGATGCTAGAACCTTGCGCTTTTGATATGTTGGTACCCTAGGGTACTCCTACCAGCCCTCCAAATTTCAAATCCCTAGAATAAACATAGCAAATTCTAAAGCAACCCCTAGTTTGCCTACCTTCTAGTAAACGACACTTTAGTAGTATATGAGTACTATTGCATTTTTTGGCTAAAGTCGATGAGGGGGGTATAAGGGGAGTCGGGGACACCCTTGGGGTATTTGGTATGGTAGACCGAACGTATGTACCCACCATCTCGAAATATCAATTCCCTACCTGGGGAGAAACCCACCCTAAAAGATGATTTGTGGGGAACTAATTGATACTACATGTCGAGATTAATTATAATTAATTAAAACATTAATTAAAACCTCTTTCTGACCTTCTACGAACTCGAAACATAGCTAAATCGATTCACCATGAAATTTAGTTAAATATGAAGTAGGTCTAAAGAGTTCAACATTAAGGTCGAGGTCAGAAATTAAATTCATAAATGATGTCTCTATTCTCTAAAAAATGGTTGAACTCTAGGGGCGTGTGAGTGAACTCGAGGGACGTGTGAGTGAATTTTAGGGACGTGAGTGTTGAACTTGAGGGACGTGGGTCGTTGGAATTAGAAATCGTTATTAAAAATACTTCCGGAGGTCTGATGGTTGCAGTTGGTAGCGAATGTGACCTCGATGTGCGCCGACATTCAATCTTGACCCTAGGGCGCCCTCTATTTTTATTTTTTCGACCATTCCGTCTACCATATTAATTTTTATATCCATTTCTTTCAAATAATTCTGTTTAAATTTCTAAAAATACTACAGCCCCGACAAACCCCGTGGTGCAGGTTTTTTCTCGATCGATCACTGTATGCGCGCGTTATGCACCGATGAAGATGCGCAAAATCGTCCCCCCCCCCCCCGTATCTCATCAGGACGGGTCGCGATACCAAAATCGAGGTCGGATTCGAATTAATCGACTCTAAATACCCCCCGGAGACGACTCTCGGTGTTGAGAGTAGACCGTACCCCCCATTAATGCGCACGTCTCTACGGTTCAAGTTTTAGCACAGTTAGGACCCCGGACCAACCCAGTCCCTAGAGTTCATCATTCACGTCCATCGCATTCAATATTGTTTTGTTAACATATTCTACCGTTTCCACGAGCCCTGTGGTAGGCTGATGACGGCCATCTTTTCAGGATAAAACCGCTAGTGTGTCCCCTTTCCAAAACAGGATGAAACTTGTAGGTGTGTCTCATCGACCGTGAACATGAACTCGATCCTACATCTGGTATGTATTTTACAGGGTTTAATGTTTCACGTCTCTAGAGTTCACCTGAGGGTTACTTTGACCTTGCTGCCAGTTTTGTCCAGCGCGACTTCTGGTCGAAAAAGGGTACCCCTACCAGCCCTCCAAATTGCAGGTCCCTAGGGTAAACATAGCAAATTCTAAAACAACCCCTAGTTTGCCTACCTTCCAGTAAATCTACATTTTAGTAGTATATGAGTACTACTGCATTTTTTGGCTAAAGTCGGTGAGGGGGTATATAAGGGGAGTCGGGGACACCCTGGGGGTAGTTGGTATGGTAGACCGAACGTATGTGCCCACCATCCCGGAATATCAATCCCCTCCCTGGGGAGTAACCCACCCTAAATGATGAATTGTGGGGAACTAGCTGGTACTAAATGTCAAGATTAATTATAAATAATTAAAATATTAATTACACTTCTTGCCGACCTCCTACAAACTCGAAACATAGCTAGATCGATTCAGCATGAAATTTACTTAAATATAGTGTAGGTCTCGAGAGTTCAACATTAAGGTCGAGGTCAGAAATGAATCCGTATATGACCTAACCCTAATCCTGCTAACACCTCTGTGAATGTCCTTGTTGTTAATTCCGTGGTATCTTTCCCCTTAATCCAATTTAGCACTCCAAACAAATTAATATGGAGTTCTGATAGCAGCAGACTGTTTTGTTTGTCACCTTATCTGAATATTCATTGTGAAAGCATCATGGTTTATTGGTTACCATGTTCAAAGAATGCAATACCCTTGTGACATAGTTCAAATAATGTGATAGCATCACATGCTATTTGGGTCATCTACTTAATTTTACATCAATCGGTCTCTTCACTTATAATGAACATGTCAAGAAATGAGATTTCCATTCATCTGTGAATAAAAGTTCATGAAATAACAATTAAATACCATTTTTAATTGCGACATGAGTTTATTGAAAGCACCAAGCTACAGCCTCAAAAGATTCAAATATTAAATTTATTAAGCACAAATAGGCTGTGATGTATCATATTGCTGCTTTTCCCAGCAACTAGATCGCAGTAGAACAGCCAATTTAATGTGATGTATTCAACCATAGTAATGTGCAGGCGAATTGCTCTGGAGATATAAGCAGACACAAAGCATACAAACTTCCTAACAAATGAAAATGAAAGTGAGAATTTACATGCAAGGAGTTTGTCAAACTGAAGCACCACCAGCTTTGGTATTTCCAAGATACATTTGGCATGGCAAGGTAGTGTCAAAAACTACTAAATGCCATTCACAAATGCACATGAATTGTGGTTGCTGTTGTATTTGATCCAGGCACAATGTAACAATTTCTTGCTAATTAAACGAACAGGTCTTTGCATACTGACTTGACAGCAAGGAAATGTCAATTGACTGTCAAGACTGACTGAAACCACAGAATGTTTGACAAACAATGGTTGAGTTCATTTATTGCAATGTTCAGAAAATAGCATAACATGTACCCTGAATCCCTATTCCATTCCACAACAAACCTTTTCACAATGAAAAAAAACCTTCTTTGACTTACCAGATCTGTTAATATATATACCAGAACATTTGGTACCTGTGATTTGCGAAGGGCATATTTCTATAGAGTTTTTATTTAACATTTAATAGTTATTTTTAACGATGCTTTTTAATTATTAGTCACTTGAATCAAACTTCTTCTTCATTAACTGTGTGATTAGATGGCAGAAATGTGATAATTATGATGGCAACATAAAAAAGTACCAACAAAAATTTTACTATAAGTACTGTCATTTGTACACTTCGACTGTCCAGCCAAATCAGTCCCTGTGTGATTACTGTCATGTCTTTCTGCTACTACTGCACTCATGAAACTTTCTCTATGAGGTTCGTATGCCCTTGAACATGTCTCTTGACATAAATAGAATGAAGAGATAAAAAGTTTCAACACAATATGCATAAAAAATATGAATATGATGTCTTGTATTTTGTGTGAGTATTTGCCAGTTTTGCAAAAAGAGCAGTTTTGCACACTTAAGACAGCAATGTTGTGCCCACTGCCATGGTGGAATTATTGCACTTCTCCTCATATAATGTCAGATATTGTTGCCAACAAATGATTGAACAAACACCGACCCATTGACTAAACTGAGAGGATTAACATTTCTAGTAGCCAGAGGAAAGTTTGTGGTTGCAATCATGACCCTGGTGTGTATGAAGAATGGAAAAGATTCCTGGTGGTGGAATCTTTACACTCATATAAACTTTGAAAGAACTTTCAGATATGAAACACATCAATTACAAGCTGTGGTTGTAAGCTTCTATAGCTAAGAGTTCTTAAGTTTGTCTCTACTTCAAATGTACAGTGGGACTTTGATAGCTATTAAGTGACCTCCCTAACTTCTTCAATTCATGGTGACATGATGTAGCCAACAACACTGAGCAAAACTTGCATCCAACATTCACAAAAGTTTACCAAACAAAGAGTTCCCAGAGCACTTAAACAAACATGGTTGAATGTATACCCCTAATCCATTAAAATCACACTCAAATGATGAAGTTCTAACACAAAATTTTCGTTCCTTTTGAATACTGATAAGTTACCACTTCAAACTGGGAATATATAAAAAAAGATTGAGTGATTTGCAAACCCTGAATGTAATGAAATGCTGCAGGTTTCATAAAAACAAGGCTCTACTTTACTCATATTAAAGTACCATGTGTTAAGCTGAAAGAAAAAGTCATAGTGTAATAGAATTCATAAATACATAAATGGTGACATCCTAGCATAGTATTGTGAACAAACCTACCACCTTGATGGTTAACTATTTCATGTTAACACAAGAACTGTAGGAAGCTAATTGTGATTTGCCAATTTTGAGCTGTCTACATTACTGCAATAGTTCAATCTGTCAAGCAATCCCACTTGCCTCAAACACAGGACTGCAGGCTTTACAGTTGGTAAAGGATGGCTTAGCCAAAGTGCTGTCATACAGTTGCAGTGCTATGAGTGGTTTCACACCACCCATTCAGTAGTTACTTCAGTGAAGATGCTGAGTCACAATACATCAAGTGGCATACTGTAGCTGGTTTGAGCTAAAAGTTACACTCCAATATGGGAGAGTCTTTTGAATATCCCATTGCTCAGACTTACACCAGTATTTTACATATACTGTGCTTGCTCTCCATTAACCAGGTGCCACTCCTTTAATGAGGAATAACAACATTTTGCTCCAAACGTCTCGATTCATACTAAGCATCCACCATGGAAATACTGTAATTTATCATGATGGTAACTTCCATAGACCAGTCATAGAACCATGCAAAATATTTTTTTGTGTCTTTGTGTGCAGCTTTACTTTCATTCCCAATGATTTTGGTTGTGACATCATCCCATATTCATAGAATAGGCACCTGGCTGAAACATAAGAAAATGGATGTTATCAAAGACAAATGAAACAAGATAAAAACAGTAATGAGTAGTGCCACCTTCAGATAGTATCTTGATTTTGACTCACTGGTGGATATTAAGCAAAGGGACAAACAAAAGCAGAATGCAAAACTAAATTGAAATTTTTATGAGGCAACATTAAATATTTCTTAAGTTCTGATATAATTATGACGTGCAGTATCAAAATATTACATTATTAAATGCAGTTAAGCAAGAAAAAAAAAGAAAGATTAAATGTCCATTTTGCTGTTCTTCAAATTGTATTTTACATGTTTTCTCCTATTATGACTGCTGACATGGAAGCAACCCTACAGTTTTTTTGCTTTCAATGTGGAAAATCAACATACCAGTTAAAATAGATGTGAAAGCTCCTATTCTACAAGATTGGAAACCTTTGACCCATGCTAAATTAAATGGATATTTGGCCTCCAAGAAAACAACAGTGCACACATGCTAATATTAGTCCATCAATGGGTGTCCTATTAGGGTGACAGCCCGATATTCATATGGTTCTATATTCATAAGGTTCATTGTTCATAAGGGTCATCATCCATAAGGTTCATTGTTCATGAGGTTCATTATTAATAATGAGCAAAAAGGTTCATTATTCATAAGGTTTGTTATTCATAATGAAAAAAAATGTTCGTTGTTCGTAATTGGTAAAAGCGTTCGGTTTTTATCATGGTGAAAAAGGCTCCTTATTCATAATAAGACAAAGGGTTCGTGGTTAAGGAGCGTACAAGTTTGTATATTTTTTTTTTTTTAGAGACGGGCCCTGAATGGGGTGTCGGGGTTGGTGTTTATGTGGGGTTGGGCCCTACCCTAGACCACCCCACCACCGATCCCCACCTGACCCTCCCTCTTAGAAAATACTATAGTGACCCTTAAGAGAATCTGATCATATTTCATTTTTGGTGGGCTGAGGAATATGTCTTTTTCTAAATGTTGAGCTTTGACCCTGAAATTTGTTGCACAATAGATACAGTACCTGAGAGGCTACCAACATATTCAAAGTACAACCCCATAGCATTTCCGGTTCAAAAGTTATGACCACCCAAATTTAGTACATATAGGCATGGAATATATGAGACAGACTAAGCAAACACTTAGGACCCCATATTTTAATGCACCTAATAGTGCAGGGCTTATTAACTGAAAATTCAGGCGTTCAACATCTGAATGTAACGGTAGGCGTCTTGGTGTTTGAATCATATTTTGAACGCTAGTGTTAAGATTCTGAACACTTTTCTCCTTTTTTTTAACGCCCGGACGCTTATTCGAACACTAAGTTATTGGTTCATTTTGGAACGCCTGGACGCTTATTTGAACAGGAGAGAGGACTGGCCTAAAGGAATATGTCGAAAATGTAGGTTTTGCTGCAGGAGGTAGGTTGAAGCATGGTCTTGATAGTGTGTTGCTCATATTCTCTGCAAAATTATGCATCCGCCACCATCTGGTGGTGCCCTCCATGGGACTGTTGTGCCCCCCGGTCCCCCCCCCCGAATAAAAAGTCTGCTGTTGAGGCCACTGGTTGAACACTAAAGGTGTCTGCGAAAATGGAGGACATCTTTTGCACTTGTATGCGCACTTATCTCCTATTATGAATAACAAACCTTTTTTCACATTGTGGATTACAAACCCTTTGATCGATTATGAATAATATTTGTTTCCATTACGAATACCGAACCTTATGAATTATGATCCCTTTTTATTATGAATAACAAACCTTTACTTCCATTATGAATAGCGAACCGTTTATAAAAAAAAATGCATGTTATGAATAACGAACCTTATGAACAATTACCCTTATGAATAGTGGACCTTATGAATATCGTGCAGACCCCCCCCCCCTATTAGTGCTTATAAATGTAATCGATTAATAGCCAGAAGTAACGATTACACTTTGGAAGTTCAATTAATCGCGCTCAAAACCTATGCGTTTTCTGCAGTGCAACATTCAGACTTAGCTATATTTGATCATTGCACATAATCGCAAATTTAAATTTGTAAGTTATAAAACTTTTACGATTGCCAGCCAGAGTATTTTTTTCATTTGTTCAAATACAGTGTGTCTACAATAACTACATTACTGGACTGGATCACATTTATCAGATGTCTGATCGAGTGTGTCGATTGCGGTGAAGTTTAATTACAATGTGCAACATTTGTGCCTGCTTTCGAGTTAGGCTAGAGCCTAGCCTAGATCGTCCTTCTACAGAAAAAACTAATCATCACACGGCTACAAGGTGTTACATCTATTCATTGTTTGCATGTTTTCTTTTATTATTGCTAGTAGTTGTCATAGCCAAGTAGATTCATTCAAATATTTTGGCAATGAAGGATTTTAAGCAATGTTAAATAGATTGAAAGTTGCTCACATTTTTCGTTTGGTAGATGTTTAAACATGATTTAGACATCACACATCAAGACATTTAAAATAGTGAACCATGGAAAAGATTTGTTTTGAATGTATTTCTGCAATGTATAAATTGCAGTGATGATGTCATAACGATTATCCGAGTTATCGCAGTAATCGCAAGAAGAGCTATGCGATTAATTGACCACAAAAGAGTTGACTTTCATCACTTTGTCCTATATGAAGCCAAACTGACCAACTGTCCAAACCCGGATCACAGCTGCACAGGAATTACAATGGCTTTGACTACCACTGTTTCATGATATTGTCAACCCAATATTGCACACTCGATCAATCTTATGCAGACAACCAAATATAAATATCATAAAAATCTCACTTTGATTCATCTTCCCTGAACATAAAACCTTGGTACCTTCACCTTCTGGAGGAAATGCTATGACTTGCATCTATTTCCACCACCTGATGACAGCATATAGGGAAATAAAAAGTAAGATTATTATTCATAAAAAATAAGGTTTTTTTTTTGTGGGAGAAATAACTGGAAATTAGAATTTCTCAGAAGATTTTATCCAGTAATGACAAAGGTCTGGAATCATTTCTTAACAACAACAGTGTAAGGCTGGGTTCAAACAGTGTATGAAAAACCAAAATTTAATCCTGCAGATTGACAAGCTATTAAGGACATATACATTGTAAGTGCCCACCGGGCATGCTGCACACTCTACTGTATGGGTCACCCATACAGATGCACATCCTGTCTTGTCTGATTAACAGATTTGGAAAGATTTAAGATAAAATTTTATGAACGAAAACTGCTGGCTGGCTCTCTCATGAAAATTTTAAACGTAAGAATGACGCATATGTGTCCCAGCAAATGCTGCATCAGACAAACAATACACCATCACAATGATAAACATAGTGAAAATATTAAATGTAGTAATACACCATGTTTTGCCGACACAGAAATTATTGCAATAATAATTTTGAGTGCAAAATGTATGAAAAATGTAGATGTGGGTTTGATCAATTCATTATGTTGAACATGGCAATAACACAATTTTTGAGGGACTTGTAAATCCATCCTCCACAACTGTGTGATAGCCCCAGTTTGACCTCTGGTGATCCTTAATGACATTTGACCTCCACCAAAACCATATTCTTCTTGTAATAATAATAATAATAATAACAATAATAATAACTTGTCATATAAAGCACAGACTTCAACAAAGTTGTTAAATGTGCTCTACAGGTGCTGAATGTGCAAAAAGTAATAGTGTTGAGAGAAATGAAAAGTTTTATGACAGTGCTTGAATTGAATAATAGAATCTAAAGACCTAATCTCAACCAGGAGGGAATTCCATAAATGTAGTGCAGCATTTAGAAAGCTATGGTCACCGAAAGATCTTGTACGTGACATTGGAACCTGAAGTTGAATTGATAATGCAAACGTATTTTACTTGCTGATGTAGCTTGGTGATGTAAGAGAACATTAAGGTAGCTTGGGGTACCAGTTTTAATGGCACGATAAACCAAAATGAGGATTTCATAGTCAAAACAGAGTCTCATTGGTAACCAATGTAGTTCTTCCAGGTATAGGAGTGATGGTGGTAAACATGTTCGCCCTATCGACGATTCGAGCAGACGTGTTTTGCATCCTTTGCAATCTCGATATTTGGGATGCTGCTACACCAGAGTCCACCAACATACGAAGTATGAGATGAATCCAAGCTTTCCTTCATGAGATATCGTGTTCACAAGATTTTCATAATTAAGCCTCCATTGCCTCTAAATGGCCATTGCCTTCGACCAAAGCAATATGTTTCTAATGTTTGATGAGGTACATCTATACCAAATATGAGTTATGCCTACGTTACAACTTTACAAGAAGTTGCATATGTTGTGCTCCTTGGGCACTACAGATGCAACAATGTCTGCAGAAAATTGATAAGGGACTATTAGACAATCAAGTCACAGGATATTTGGTAAAGCATCATTGACTATGTTTAGCATGAAAATCTCAATCAACAGCAGTCTTGCAAGAAAAGTTGGTTCTTTCAGAAGAAGGTGTGTTTTTTTTTAAAAGAGAGCAACAAAGATGTTGTTTTGCATAGGCCTAGTTGTAAGTGTGTGGTCTCGTGGTTTGTTTCTCTAATAAAAAGTTAGGTATGGTGAACCAAGCAATTTGATGGTTTTGCATCCCGGGCTAAAACACTACTTCCTGGACTCAGAATCATGGGTTTGTAATAATACTGATACATGAATACCAACCTTAATTCAACTTGATCAAAACACATAGCACTACCTAAAACAATTACTCTCATTGACAGATCCAACAGTGTTTTCAATCCTCATAAGAAATGTGTGGACATCATCATCAATTAGGAGAGAATCTCATAGGCAGTTCCAACGAATGGAGGCTTGCTTCAAGCATAGGTAGAGCTAAAATTAAAACCGCAGATAAGCCCTGCAATTTGAACCCGCGTTTCAACGAGTTAACTCCAGGCATAGATGCATGATTGGAAACCTTGGGAAAAGTCTAAACCGGGTTCGCGGGAAATATATCGCTACTTTGTACTAAACATATTCTCAGTATCAATTTATAGAAACTGTTCTTCTGTTCATTATAATGGCATGGTTTTAAGGGTGTATTCAATGTGATCAGCATAGCATATGATTTCTGCCCATGACTGTAATTAAAACTTAACTGTCAAAAGAAATTTTTAAAGATTGCAAGTGTGGGCAAAGGATTAGGCCTTCATTGTATTGGTGTGACTACGTGTTCGGTGAAAATGTCCAAAACATTTCATGGTACAGACTGTGACAAAACTAAAAAATTGGGGAAAATCCACGATATTGCGGAGAATATAGTTACACAATGTAATATATTACTCCATCAGAGAATACGAGCAGCGAGTCAGTGAGTGTTTCCGGCATGTGCATACATCATCCAAGCAGCGCACACGTAGTATTTTCAATCGGAACTTTCCCGATACAGCCAACGTTTACCAGCTTTGAAAAAGTCAATGCGCAAGGAAATCATTGGTCTGTCTGAAAAGCAATATTTTGGGTGGTACGACTTGTCCATGGGTCTCGTAAACAAATCCTTCAATAAAACTGGAAGGAAATAAATGGAAACCTAAAATAATAGTGTTACTCTAGCAGATATGCCGACTTTGTGTTCATAACATTGTTCCAACAACTCTGGAAAAAAATGTTTGCACACTTTACCCAAAAGAAATATTTGACCCGTAACACAAATTGCTTGGGCTCGAGACATTCTGCCAATGGTTTTGTTGCAACTCGAAGTCTGCTCCTGTTTTATACCGTATCATTTTACTTGACATTGATGTAAAGAAAATCTTAGCAAGCTGCCAATAAGAAATTCCACTATCAGTGAATTTTGCTAGTATTGCGTCAAAGAAGTCATGGCGTGTAGACTGAACGCTTTTACGGTCTTCATGGCAAAACCTTTGTTACCTCATTGTCGAACACATGCTTTGCTTAGTCTCCTGCGACATGTCGTACAGGAAATATCGTTAATAATAATAATGGGCTTTGCCGATTATCTGGACGTCTTCAAGACAGTGTACTACTCAGCTATGCCTTACGTAATTCCTTCATTCTCACTGCATTGGTCATTTGTACACTCAACTAAGTTTAGAAGATACAAAACAGCTTATGTCGATACTGAAATAAGCAAGCGGGGGACACTACAACTGAAAAAAATCCATCGTAACTTTACACCCCAAGGCAATAGTTTCTTTACATTTGTCAACGTTTACCTGGGCTAAGCAGTTCTTACCCCACCTCTCATGAGAGGCTTGATCAAGCTCGGGCTAGCCCCATTCCCATACATAAAAAGAGTGGAGCAATTTACCTTGCCTCCCCTCGATAGGTCGATCAAGGGTGAATCGGGCCTGCGTTCGTGGGAACGGCCTATTAGACCACCCAAAGAAGAAAGGCCACCACCATCATTTCTAATATTGGTAGCAGACAAAAGAAGATTACACCTTGAAAATTACACCTTAAAAACGGGGCACCAGAAATTCCAGCTATTTGCTATTATTATTATTATTTTTTATTATTTTAGGTTTACAGTCTTGTACAGGGCCAAGGCCCTTTCACACGACTTTTACAACTTAACCCTGGTCATTGGTAACTTGTCCCACCTACACACCAAAGTGTGCACAGCTCAATCAATCTCTCCTGGGGCACCACAGTGCACCACAACCACGTGTCCCCCGGAGGACTTCCCATAGGGTGCAGCCACAAACCGGCGCACACAACTATATTTACAAGTTACCTCACAAGTCCCCATTTATACACCTGGGTGAAGAGAGGCAATGGAGATAAAGCGCCTTGCCCAAGGACACAATGCAATGATCTGGTCAGGACTCGAACCTGTAATCCTTAGATCACAAGTCCACTGCCTTAACCACAACGCCCTCTCTTGATTGATTTCAGTGCAAGAGCTAATGTTAGAGGTACTTAATTCTTAACATTAGGCAAAATGTACAACTTACATTGACTTTAGTTGATAACCGACTGCAGCAGGCTGAACTGAACAAATCTTTTGGTTAAGTTGTCTGAAGGTTGTGAGCACATATTTCCACCTAGCCAGTCACTGTCTTTTGTGATCTGCAACAGTGAAAAAAGATAATACCAATGTAATAGTTTGTGTAGAGAGAGGTATAGAAGACACCAAGGCTTTGACTGGATGTTGCTCAAATATTGCATCCTTGAAAAATAGAAAAATGTACATATAAATAAAGACTCAATGAATCACAACAGTACAAAATATGAGCCGAAATGAAGTTGGCTCTTCAGCAGTATTTTGCTGTTTAAGTATATACCCTATATTGACCTATTGGGACATGTCACCTCAACCAAAATAAATATCATTTAAGATAAACTTTACTATGAAGAATACTCCAATCAAGTATATAAGCTCAGCTTAGGTTTCTTTGTTAAGTCTAGATTTTTGGACTTATATGCCCAATGCAAACTTGGAGGACCTTTGACCTCCACCAAAACCAATGGGATCATATTCTCATTATGATCAAGATACCTGAAGAGCATCAAGTACAAGCTTACTTGGAGCTTGCTTTGGCAGGACACAGTTTTTGCAATTTACACGTATTTCACCAAATTTATTTAACTTTCACTGACCTTAAATGGCAAGTGACTTTGAACAAGGTACATTTGGTAATCCACCACATTTAAGTGGAAAGGATCCTAAAGTTTGTCATTCACATAGCATGTATACAAAAGGTGTTAAAGACTCACACTATCACAATTTCTGACACAGATTTGACCAAGTTTAGGGACAGATATAGCATATAGCAGCCGAGTTGAATGGAACAAATTTCATCTTTCAAGGAATTTTTATACAACACCTTCAAATTTGGATATAATTGGATGTAAAATGCACTCATGCAACAGATTGTTTTGAACAGAAAGGTTTCTCTGCTCTCTTACCATTGAAAAAAGTGCTATCCAAAAAGTATAACAGATGGTTCTATTTACTAGAGTGCAATAGAGCGGATTTTGCATGCAATCGACGAGCAATTGACCAATCAAATGGCCGCAATATAATAAGGTGTTGAGTGCACACTAAATTAACCTTGAGTGGGCGAAAATAGTGTCACAATAAGAGCATGTACAGTACATACAAAATGAAGGATGTAGGTAGCAGGTAAATGCCCTGGGAGCAATTTTTTGCAACTGGTGCTCAAACTAAAATGGTTTGAACCGGGTCCTTTGAAAAAAAAACCCAAAGGAAAACGGCTCCAATGTAAAATCCCTCAGAAAAAAAGGATAGAAATCTGGACAATTTCACAGTACATCTTGCACTTTTGGATGGTATAATGAGGATACGCTATACCTTAACAAGTCTACACCTGTGGCAGTGTCAAAGGTTACCAGTCATGTCTAGCTCAGTATATAGAGGTGCAGTACTTGTGTAGAGACAACTAAGTAATGAGTGATATAAATACATTAGTATCCTCTTCTAAATCATATGAAAGGAAATAAACACTTTAAGGTAGGAAAGTAACGTCTGTTACGGAATTCAAATAAAACGTCTATCCCCTAACCTTAACCCAATATCCCTCTTAAGAAAACATGTGCTAATCAGCTGTGCGATTTTGAGCAAGATTTCACAAGTGTGTTAGAAATGGGGGAAGTCGTCCCTGTTTTACATAATTTTAGTACTTGCCTACAGGTTAGGTTATAACTCATTGTCCATGTTGGTAGTTTCAGTATTGGGGTAGCCTAGGCCTCACTGTACATTGTTGGCACATCACAAAATTTGTGTTTGGGATGGCAGAGCAATGTCCAATACACATTTTGGTGTAAACATAGGCGTAGGAGACTAATTTGATTTTGGGAGGGGGGGGCTGTAACGACTTGCCCAAAAATAAAGCAACATCTTAATGTGTGTATCATATATGTAGGCATTCATCGGTTATTACATCACATGGCTTTAACTGATGAATGCCTATATGATATGCACTCTAAGATGTTGAAATTTTGGTTATATTTTCCGTGTTATCACCCTTCCATATTGGTTATAATTATTGGGGAACTCGTAACAATAATAACGATAATAATAATATCAGTTTAACCATTGAAAAACACATTGCAAATTATTCTTCTTTCAGTAGGTGCCCGAACAATCTCAGCATATTGCCCAGATTTTCAAAAAATTTTTTGGTTAGAGGTGGTTGCAGCCCCCCAGCTCCTACGCCTATGGGTTTAAATCTTTGGAGTACGACGACACACTGCCCAATATGGATAACAATGCATGAATTTAGGACTAGGCCTAGGCTACTTCTATGTCTGGCTATGTTACAAACTGAGTATAGGGCTCAAGGGCCAGAAAATTTAGCCTTCCAAGAGGCTTGTGCATTACATTCCATGGTATTTTAATCAATATGTGGGATGGCTAGGCTACAACTTCCTTTAGGTATACCATACTGTTAGTACTATACTTTATTGACCTTGTTATTGTCCCTTACAATCTACTGCCTGAGAGAGGGTTCTGTTAGAGTAGTACGTACCATCTTTTGAAAATTAAAGGCAAGACTGGATAGTCATTGGTCTGGCAAACCTCCAGTATTTTATCATAAATGATCTTTGGTCACCCTTTATTTACTAGGATTCCTTTGTGAAATGTAGTCTCATTCACCTTTAACTATGAGTATGAAATGGCCAATGACCAACAGCATTAGAACTGATGATGAAGACCACAATGATGGGTTCAAATTTTGTGCTGCTAAAGCTAATATTGGACTGCATGTTCTTGATTATTTGACCACATGCTTTTGAATGACATAAGAGCTTCTCTTATAAATATCTCATGCTAATCAACTGTCACAATTTCATACAAACAGCTTAACACATTTTCAAAAACAAGGATTTTCAATCACTGCAGCTTACAAAGTCATAACAAACTTGTAAGGCTTACAAAGTCATCAACAAAAGTCCATGACAAACATGCAGCCAAAGTGTTGAATAACATGTGGAATGAGTACTTGGTAATCTTTTCCAAGATTGCAGACAATAAGCTGCAAATTGTTGGACGGTGTACACAGGACAAACAATGGATTAAAAGTAAACACTTTGCGAAATCGCCTTTGGGAAGGCACAACTCCCCCCCCCCCATTTGGACCCAACAGTACAAAACTAATTATAAGTAGTATTAATTATTCAAATACGAATGTAAATGGTGGTGACAATGACACTACAGTTAACAGCATACTTATTACATGTACAGGCCTACAGTAAGTAAGGCTAATAGAAACAGTAACGCTTATATCAAAATTACAACACTAGTAGTACTAGTAGTATAGCAAAACTTCATAATTGACGCACCCTCATAATTGATGCACCTTCAAATATAGCAAATAGCATCCAAAATCAATGGATGTATACTAAGGCCTACATTATAGTTAGCTTTTCGACGAATGTGTCAATTTAGGGGTATGATTACGAAAGAACTTGACATGGCAGACATTTTGTGGTCAAATTCTGCTAAATTGTACGGTGCAAGGAAAGAACCTTTATTTAATATTATGAGATCATGACATTTCTGAGGAACTACACACATGAAAAACAGATGCAGTTGAGTGATTTGGATTTTTCCTTGCTAGACATCGTTGATCAAATCCTAAACTTAAGTGCGTCAATTAATATGAGTCCACCATATTGCTATTACTAATACTAGTACTAAGTAAGACCGTAGGCCTACTACTACTACAGTACTTGGACTAGGCGTAGTACTGGTAGTAGTATGACGTGTACTGTACGCTACATCGAACTTCTAAATCACTTCCAAAAGCGATTTACTGAGAGTAATAAATAGCTTCTTCATCTGAACTATACACGCTTGTCGGAATGGAAGTCCCCATTCTTCTCCACTATGTTTCCAATGCATAATACAAATACTGTACAGAGATCCATCAAGTATGTTTTCATCTATGGGCGCAGCCATGTTGATTTCGGGTGCTTGGCAGCGATTGGCTGAAACTCAAAGCTTTTCTAAAATCTATTTTGATTGGTGCTAACACTCTGTGACACCGTCACCCTCATACGGTACGCGCGTACGCGCGTATTTACTGTGTGATAGTTTCTCCAGATTCATTTACCTCGTTGGGCTCGATAGGCATGGTTTGAACTAGGCCTAGTTCCACGAAAACACCACTTCTGTGAGCAGTCGTACGCGTTTCGCTAGGGAAGCAGTAAAATTGTCATGCGGACTTATTTTGTAGTGGCGTGAGAACTCTACTTTCTTATGTTCAATTTGACTATGTGATCGTTTGTGTATTTTTGTCTAGGCTTTGCACCGTTGGCCTAGGCTAGGCCTTAAACAGATCTAAACTTAACTCAATACTAATAGGCTAGCCAAAATATAAAATAGATAAGATTTTAGTTTGTGTTGCCACCAACATGTAGTCATGTACTATAGAAAGGTAGGCTACAATATTCAGAATATTGTCGGGAGAGTGGGGAGACCTCACACGCTATCGAACTGATCAGCAATAACTTCCCCTACTGTACCTTAGTGAGGCTGTCCTTCTATCCTAACCTGTTTATTGGTAACACCTTTCTGTACAGTAGCCTAGGTCACATTATTGGTGACCGGTAGAGACACTTCATTTTGAAAAATCCATGTACCTGTACATACCTACTGTAGGTTAAAAATGCTGCAGAATGTTTTCAACCTTGCTGGGGAGATCTGGGACAGAATGCGCCTAACTTTTGGCACCAAATACTGTAGGTTCATTCATTGCGATGTACTTGTTCAATTGATAAATCTGGGGTGAGGTACTGTGCCTTTTGGTGAGCTCTAGTTAGTACCTGGATCAGGTCAGGTTCCCACAGTTCATATCCTATCCAGAAACCAGATTCTCTTGAACTTTTCAAACTTGCTTGTTTCAGTGTTGTTGAAACTGAGAAGTGTTTTGGCATTCCTAGTTATATGAGACTTGATTGTGAACTGGGCTTTAGTTATACTGTTATTTCAACGTTTTTGAAAGATCTTCGTTCGTGATTATTAATGGCTTCACACCTCAGTATTTGAGAAAGTGGTCAGACACGTTACGTACACCAGTGCGACTTTTACACCCCTGCCACATAATTTTGTGAACAATCGTCGCAAACTTACAACTAGGGGTAGTTAAACCAGAGTTCAATCAAAGATCATCACTTGGATAGGGTTAAAAATGAGCTATTGTTGGCATCCTATCTCTGGGAAATAATTGAAACTAGATACCTATTTTATTCTATGATTCATCGGGAACAATTCAAACATGGACACTTCAGGAAGAAATGTCACACGTCTATCTTTTACCTTTAATACTAGTTTTTTGTCCTTTCATCTTCTTAATGTAATAATAATATTTGCTTTTTATATAGCGCTTTTCACCAGCGATAGGTCTCAGAGCACTCTACAGATGTTATATTACCCCTGGTCAATGATAACCTGTCCCAGAGACAACCCCTCCAGTCGGCAGCAGTTATATACTGCGTGCAATGACAAGTTACCTCACAGGAACCCATTAAACCCCTGGGTGGAGAGAGGCAAGTGAGATAAAGCATGGTAATGATTTAGGCAGGAAATGAAACCAGCAATCCTTGGATCACGAGTCTGACACCTTAGCCAATTGGCCACCACGCTCTCTTAATCATTTGTTCCATTAACAAAGAGATTGCTTTTCCTTTTATCTTCTAGGAGATGATGAATCAGGAAGTGTCTCAGTTATTTCCCACTCCGGACTTTTCTCATCTCTCTGAGAATGATTTTCAAGATGTTTACGAACCGGCTGAAGACTCCTTTCTTCTCCTGGATGCTCTGGAGCAGGAAGCAGAATCTTTAAATTCTTTGAGGTAAAATTGTAAAACTGATTCAATTGAACCCATCATATGAGTCCTAAGTCACACATGTGGTCTGGTGGCAACTGAATGTACCCTTCATTGCCTTGAGATGTTTATCTAGTGGCACTTTTTAGCTCTTATACATAGGATTGTAACTAGAAAAATGTGGCATCCAGTGGCACTAACAAGTATCGGACTTATTTGATTAGGTTGGCCGTTCCCCCAAAGACAAACCTATTTAACTGTTTGATTGTTTAAAATGCCACCCATTTAGCCAAATGTATATATAGTGAAGTTTTTTCACTGACTACAATTTCGTATATAAACATAGATACAGTATACACAGTGTATACCCTTACCGTATCTGTTAGTGTTTTAAGTTCCAAATAATGGCCCAGGTCTAAGGAATTTAATTCATTGTGTTTAATCATGATGCCACCTTCAGGCACCTAGATTAAGTATCCAGTACCCTTATCATGTGATTGTTTGAAATTCTGCCTAGTGGCATACACCTATTATAACTTCATTTCCCCTTTTGGCATCTGCAGTAAATACAACACTCTATCTGATTACTAGTTTGAAGTTTCACCTACGAAGCGGACAGTTTCTAATTATAAATTTGTGTAAATTGGTCATTTGTAATGATAATGCCAGCCCATAGCTGTTCAGTTCTCGACTGGCTTAAAAGTTAAAACGTTACAGTCTACGGTTTGTACTCTTGTTCAAGGCCAACGTCCCCTCATACGACTTTCCTTTCAAATTTCATGAAACTATATTTCAGCCTTTGTCATCTTTAACAGAATACAGACAATATACAATCAGACAATGACAACATGAGACTTGGGGAATGATTACAAAGAGCTTGGAAGACTTATACTGTAGGTGTAATCACCCCTAAACACTACAATGTAAAGAAACAAACTTAACAGCATATAGAAGGAACAACTAAACATTAGAAAACAAAATAGGTTTGACCTAAGAGAAACCTTCACAACTTAACGCCTGGTCATTGGTAACTTATCACACCAACACACCAAAGTGTGCACACTTCAAACAATCCCTCCTGGGACACTACAAGCACACCACAGCTACAAGTCCCCCGGGGGATTCTCATAGGGTGCAGCCACACACCAGCACACGCATCTATATTACATGGTACCTCACAGGTCCCCATCTCTACGCCTGGGTGAAGTGAGTTTAATCGCCTTCCCCAAGGAAACAACATAATGATCTTGCCAGGAATGTAACTTGCAATCCTTAGATCTCCAGTCCATTGCCTTAACCACTTGACCACAACCCTCTCTAACATGCCACCAGGTGACACTTATGAACAACTTACTGTATTTAATTCTTACAAACTGCCATCTAGTGGCATCCTTTAAGTACCTTTGTTTAAACTTGCCACCAAGGGTGATTACAACAGTTTTCATTTGGCCTTCAAACAGAAAATAATTAAAAAGATAGGATATCAGAAAATGAAGGTTTGAAATCACTCAACATTTATACACTTCCATCACAAGTGATCTATGCTCGTACTGAAGGCTGCGAATTTGTCCACTACTTTGACTTCAATTCTAAACTAGAATAATTGACAAATTTAGACTGTGTTTACTCAACTTTAAGAAATTTATCACCATACTATGATAGGTAAGAGTAATTTCTAATTGTAACTCTTAAAACTGTTTTATTATACAGTTACTTCTTGTATACAGTAGGGTACAAAATTAATTTCTACATCACTCTTTTTGCTTATTATTTCAAGCGCAAATATTATCAGTCAGTGCTGTAATTCTATACCAATTATAAACCTAGAATTCTTTAGAAAATACCTTGAAGACATCTGAGGTTGAAAATGAAAGTGGCTGAATAATCTAGGTTAACATATCAAACAGTAATTTAGCTTAAGTTCAAAGGCAAACAGAAAACTTAATTTAATACTTTCAGAATATCAAGCTAAATGTTTCCTTTTAATTTTACATATTTGTTTCGTTCATCGTGTATTTCTTCACAGACCTCTCATCTGTGTGGAGGTAGGATGCGGGTCAGGGATCGTCATCACATTCTTGAAGAAATTACTCTCCTCACAATGTGTTTGTTTGTAAGTAGACATACAGTATTAAACATATACTACAAGCTATTGAGAAAATGTTAACAGCCGAAATGGATTGGCTTGTGAAAAACAGAGCCTATCAATTGTTGTCCCACGAAATTGGATCTATTGTAATCAGGTTAAAACCCTTGTATATATGACCTCCCCCAATCTCAAATTAAATTATGTATTGGTACTGTAGATCTGTATTTTTTATAGAGCTGTGAAATAATATGCAATCTTAATTTGTGTGATGGTGGGTATTTCATACAGACCTGTAAGTATTAAACAACTTAAATTGTGTGATGGTGCGTAGTTCTTACAAAACTATAAATATTTATCAACTTCAGTTGTGTAATGGTGTGAATTTCTTACAGAGCTGTCTGCATTTAACTTGAATTGTGTATTGTGAATTACTTACATAAACTGTCAATTTAAAGCAACTTTGATTGTGTGTGCTGTGTATCTCTTACAGAGCTGTTAATACTAAGCAACTTTAATTGTGAAGTGGTGTTTCTCTCTTATGACCGGAACTGTCTAAAGTTTGATTTTCTGGTGTTTATTTCTCGCAGAGCTGTGGATAGCAACCATAGAGCAACTTCAAGTACCGTGAAAACAGCTGACCAGAACAAGGCACAGGTAGAAGCTGTAACCTCTGACCTCCTGACTAACCTACAACCCAGGATCGAAGGGAAGATTGATGTTCTGGTCTTCAACCCTCCATATGTAGTCACACCACCAGAGGAGGTAATTAAGTTTAGGGGAGAAGGGGCAAACTTTAACCCTCTCTATAAATGATGTTGCATCATCATGGGAGAAAAACCACATCATGGGTGGCCGGGAAAGCGAGCCGTACAAAGGACACTTCTCGCAAATATCAAGCAGAGTGAATCATTTTATTGTACCGGGCTGTACTGAGTTAAGCACAAGTTCACTGTGCTTGTACTGAAGGTTGCATTGACATTGCTCAATAGACCTAGTACATCCCGCCTGCACATGAGTGCGATTAAAATTTTGAACTGACCATTGTGTTTGTTAATAGGCCAAAATATTGTTTGGTTATTGTTATTCACAGTAATACCAAATAGTAGTGAAGAGTTAGGGATTGGTTAGTTCAAATACCAAAGAGAAGTGAAGAGTTAGGGATCGGTTAGTTCTAATACCAAATAAAAGTGAAGAGTTAGGGATCGGTTAGTTCTAATACCAAAGAGAAGTGAAGAGTTAGGGATCGGTTAGTTCTAATACCAAGAGAAGTGAAGAGTTAGGGATCGGTTAGTTCTAATACCAAAGAGAAGTGAAGAGTTAGGGATCGGTTAGTTCTGATACCAAAGAGAAGTGAAGAGTTAGGGATCGGTTAGTTCTAATACCAAAGAGAAGTGAAGAGTTAGGGATCGATTAGTTCTAATACCAAAGAGAAGTGAAGAGTTAGGGATCGGTTAGTTCTGATACCAAAGATAAGTGAAGAGTTAGGGATCGGTTAGTTCTAATACCTAGAGAAGTGAAGAGTTAGGGATCGGTTAGTTCTAATACCAAAGAGAAGTGAAGAGTTAGGGATCGATTAGTTCTAATACCAAAGAGAAGTGAAGAGTTAAGGATGGGGTTTGTTCATATTTATAATGGAGTAAATAATGAGCCTTTAAAGTTTGCATAATTTATCAAAAGGAATTTCTACAAAGAAAGTCAGAATTATCAATGTACATCAGAGTTTTGTGACTAGAAAAAGGAAAATGTTAAATCTTAGTCAATGATCTTGCATCTGTTCTGTAGTTCCATTGTCAATAGGTACTACATCATTGTTTCTTATTTCCTCTTAGAAAGCAGTTTTTTTTAAACTACATTTTGAATTACATTTTTTAGACACTGTTGTTTACTTTATTTGCCATAAAAACGTTTCATTTCAATCGTGTATTAGTTGTTAAATGTCAAATATCTTGGAATTAACTAATTTTGTTGTGAATTGTTTTTATTCTGATATGAACAGTCAATGTATAAGATTGAACTTGTTAAACTGATAGTCAAGAGTAAACTGTATATTTGGCTGAAGAAGTAAGAACAACATATTCTGAGAATCCCAGTAAGAGTTGCATACAATCACAGATGTATCGTTAACATATTTAGAAGTTGGCATGTTTAGTACTAAATGTGAACTTAAAGCAAACAGGTATGATGTCATAGATGCACACTGACAAATTTGTTTAATATTTTTTATTCATAACTTATATTAACTGGGGATATATATTATTTTGTATGTTAATACACAAGAGTCATTGCGGTGTAGGTAGCTTCACTTCATCTATTATTTTGTATGTTAATACACAAGAGTCATTGCGGTGTAGGTAGCTTCACTTCATCTATTATTTTGTATGTTAATACACAGTCATTGCGGTGTAGGTAGCTTCACATCATCTAGTATTTTGTATGTTAATACACAAGAGTCATTGCGGTGTAGGTAGCTTCACTTCATCTATTATTTTGTATGTTAATACACAAAAGTCATTGCGGTGTAGGTAGCTTCACTTCATCTATTATTTTGTATGTTAATACATAAGAGTCATTGCGGTGTGGGTAGCTTCACATCATCTATTTAAAGCACAGTTGGGAACCCTGTCCAATCCAAAGTTAAAAATAATTAAGTACAAAAATAAGGAAAACCTGAACATTTTGCTCACAATGTGCATTTGTTATATCACTCGTGTTTGCTTCAAGTCCACTTACATACCCCGCTTGGCAGTTTCAACTATCAAATAACTTGAAAACCTACTGCTTGCAAATTTCACCAGGATGCGGTGTATATGCTGTTCTCTCATTGGTCGTTACCAACATATTCTCGGACGATCCTTTCAACATTCTTTTGGTGAAGAATTGGAGGAGAGGAACTTAGTCTGAGCAATTTCACTCTCACATTAAATATCGTTAATATTTGCAAGAATAGCATGCCAGATTCAAATAGTTACTTTCATTCATCGGGTAGACGGATCCTTACAGGTTACATTTTTCCTCGTTTTCATTCAGGTCAGGTGTCCAGGATTGCCATCCTCATGGGCCGGAGGAGTCAATGGCCGACAAGTTACTGACCGGCTCATCTCAGACGTCCACCGTCTCTTGTCACCATCTGGAGTCTTTTATTTAATAACTATAAAAGAAAACAAACCTGGTAAGTCCTTAAGGACAATTTGACTAAAGTCACAAAGAGACAGACAGAAACATTAGGTACTTTCGAGATGAGTTTTGCTAACATCATCCATCCTAGCTTATGTCATCCATCCTAGCCTTTGTGTTACTGAGTGGTCAAGACTGACTTGTCAGGTAGTGTTAATAGAACAAAATGGTTTTCAAATTTATTGATATCAAAGTTGCTCACACTCATGTCACCTGGTCAGCATTCACATAACAAGTATCACTCACCCTTTCGACTGTTCTCTATTTCACTCACATCATCTGTGCTGTGTTCATATAGCAGTGCTCATCCACATCTGTTACATGTTACATGTTACTCAGTCACTAACATGATCTGTTCTGTGTTCACATAGCAGTGCTCACGTACATCTGTTACATGTACACTATTTCACTCACACTCAGTCACTAACATGATCTGTTCTGTGTTCACTTAGCAGTGCTCATGTACATCTGTTACATGTACACTATTTCACTCACACTCAGTCACTCACATCATCTGTTCTGTGTTCACATAGTAGTGCTCATCCACATCTATTACATATTCACTATTTCACTCACACTCAGTCACTAACATGATCTGTTCTGTGTTCATATAGCAGTGCTCACGTACATCTGTTACATGTACACTATTTCACTCACACTCAGTCACTCACATCATCTGTTCTGTGTTCACATAGTAGTGCTCATCCACATCTATTACATATTCACTATTTCACTCACACTCAGTCACTAACATGATCTGTTCTGTGTTTACATAGCAGTGCTCATCCACATCTGTTACATGTTCACTATTTCACTCACACTCAGTCACTCATATCATCTGTACTGTGTTCACATAGCAGTGCTCATCCACATCTGTTACATGTACACTATTTCACTCACACTCAGTCACTCACATCATCTGTTCTGTGTTCACATAGTAGTGCTCATCCACATCTATTACATGTTCACTATTTCACTCACACTCAGTCACTAACATGATCTGTTCTGTGTTCATATAGCAGTGCTCACGTACATCTGTTACATGTACACTATTTCACTCACACTCAGTCACTCACATCATCTGTTCTGTGTTCACATAGTAGTGCTCATCCACATCTATTACATATTCACTATTTCACTCACACTCAGTCACTAACATGATCTGTTCTGTGTTTACATAGCAGTGCTCATCCACATCTGTTACATGTTCACTATTTCACTCACACTCAGTCACTCATATCATCTGTACTGTGTTCACATAGCAGTGCTCATCCACATCTGTTACATGTTCACTATTTCACTCACACTCAGTCACTAACATCATCTGTACTGTGATCACATAGCAGTGCTCATCCACATCTATTACATGTTCACTATTTTACTCACACTCAGTCACTAACATGATCTGTTCTGTGTTCACATAGCAGTGCTCATCCACATCTGTTACATGTTCACTATTTCACTCACACTCAGTCACTCACATCATCTGTTCTGTGTTCACATAGTAGTGCTCATCCACATCTATTACATATTCACTATTTCACTCACACTCAGTCACTAACATGATCTGTTCTGTGTTCATATAGCAGTGCTCACGTACATCTGTTACATGTACACTATTTCACTCACACTCAGTCACTCACATCATCTGTTCTGTGTTCACATAGTAGTGCTCATCCACATCTATTACATATTCACTATTTCACTCACACTCAGTCACTAACATGATCTGTTCTGTGTTTACATAGCAGTGCTCATCCACATCTGTTACATGTTCACTATTTCACTCACACTCAGTCACTCATATCATCTGTACTGTGTTCACATAGCAGTGCTGTCCACATCTGTTACATGTTCACTATTTCACTCACACTCAGTCACTCACATCATCTGTTCTGTGTTCACATAGCAGTGCTCATCCACATCTATTACATATTCACTATTTCACTCACACTCAGTCACTAACATGATCTGTTCTGTGTTCATATAGCAGTGCTCACGTACATCTGTTACATGTACACTATTTCACTCACACTCAGTCACTCACATCATCTGTTCTGTGTTCACATAGTAGTGCTCATCCACATCTATTACATATTCACTATTTCACTCACACTCAGTCACTAACATGATCTGTTCTGTGTTTACATAGCAGTGCTCATCCACATCTGTTACATGTTCACTATTTCACTCACACTCAGTCACTCATATCATCTGTTCTGTGTTCACATAGCAGTGCTCATCCACATCTGTTACATGTACACTATTTCACTCACACTCAGTCACTCACATCATCTGTTCTGTGTTCACATAGCAGTGCTCATCCACATCTATTACATGTTCACTATTTCACTCACACTCAGTCACTAACATGATCTGTTCTGTGTTCACATAGCAGTGCTCATCCACATCTGTTACATGTTCACTATTTCACTCACACTCAGTCACTCACATCATCTGTTCTGTGTTCACATAGCAGTGCTCATCCACATCTGTTACATGTTCACTTTTTCACTCACACTCAGTCACTCACATCATCTGTACTGTGATCACATAGCAGTGCTCATCCACATCTGTTACATGTTCACTATTTCACTCACACTCACCTGCCCTCTACTTCACATTGAGTTAATCTCTCTCATATCATCTGATCACGCACCTCAGACATATGTTCTCTATCTTATACACAAGTTTTACTCTGTCAGGTTATCTGGTCAGCATTTATATAGAAACACTATTCACCCCTTTAAGCTGCTCACTGTTTTACATCTCCTGCTTAGTACTTCACAGGAAATACATTTTCTCACTCAATGTCATTGATTAGTGTTCACATAGCAACACTTACCCACCATTGTCACATGCTCACTATGTCACACAAGCCACAACTCACTCATGTCATCCACTGGGTATTCACATAGCAACACTCAGCTACCATTGTCACATGCTCACTGTCACACAAGCCACAACTCACTTGTGTCATCCACTGGGTATTCACATAGCAACACTTACCTACCATTGTCACATGCTCACTATGTCACACAAGCCACAACTCACTCATGTCATCCACTGGGTATTCACATAGCAACACTCAGCTACCATTGTCACATGCTCACTATGTCACACAAGCCACAACTCACTTGTGTCATCCACTGGGTATTCACATAGCAACACTTACCTACCATTGTCACATGCTCACTATGTCACACAAGCCACAACTCACTTGTATCATCCACTGGGTATTCACATAGCAACACTTACCCATCATTGTCACATGCTCACTATGTCACACAAGCCACAACTCACTCATTTCATCCACTGGGTATTCACATAGCAACACTCTCGTTCACCCACATCATTTCAGTTCCCTTGCTTGTCATTCCTGTCTTCACAGACCTGTACAAGATTTGCAGTTTTTCAAGGTTTTTAGCTTTACAAATTTCCAAAAAAAGTAACAGACTCAGATGTCTCACTTATTACGCTGTATAGTTCATTGTTGTTATTGAAAGCGCTTGATTTTGAAGAGAAAGGGAAAAAAACAAAAAACAGTGAGTCAAATTTCAGTAGCAAGTTTCTATGATCTGTTTGCTTTGGAGTTGTCAAAGAATGTATGAGCCTATCCAATGGATCTGTTGTAGACTGGGGGCAGCTTCTCCATTAAAGCATTAGCAACTACTGTATATCTAATACTTTGCAACATATATTATATGCCAGATATATAATGAATTGCAACATATATTATGAATGGTCATTGTTTTAGCTCCAACAGCTGCCATCACATATTACTAGTTATTTTAGGCATTTTTCCATTCAATGGTTTTGTATTTTTTTGTTGTACTCTAGATGAGATCCGACAAATGCTGAAAGACAGAGGTCTGGAATCTACTGTAATTATTGAGAGGAAGGCTGGACCTGAGAGACTCAACGTCATCAAATTCCAGAGAAAGATATCAGCTGTCACCTGATCAGTGATAGAGGCATTTTACAGCCTGGAGTCTATTACTGCTGACTGGAGTCTAATGATGACTGACTGCAGACTACTACACAATGGAGACTACTAAAGGCTTATTAGAGTCTACATATGGCTGACTGGATAATACTGATGGATGACTGGAGTGTAATGATGACTGACTGCAGACTACTTCATACTGGAGACTACTGAAGGCTTACTAGAGTCTACATATGGCTGACTGGATAATATTGATGGATGACTGGAGTCTAATGATGACTGACTGCAGACTACTTCATACTGGAGACTACTGATGGCTTATTAGAGTCTACATATGGCTGACTGGATAATATTGATGGATGACTGGAGTCTAATGATGACTGACTGCAGACTACTTCATACTGGAGACTACTGATGGCTTACTGGAGTCTACATATGACTGACTGGATAATATTGATGGATGACTGGAGTGTAATGATGACTGACTGCAGACTACTTCATACTAGAGACTACTGATGGCTTATTAGAGTCCACATATGGCTGACTGGATAATATTGATGGATGACTGGAGTGTAATGATGACTGACTGCAGACTACTTCATACTGGAGACTACTGATGGCTTACTAGAGTCTACATATTGTATGGCTGACTGGATAATATTGATGGATGACTGGAGTGTAATGATGACTGACTGCAGACTACTTCATACTGGAGACTACTGATGGCTTACTAGAGTCTACATATTGTATGGCTGACTGGATAATATTGATGGATGACTGGAGTGTAATGATGACTGACTGCAGACTACTTCATACTAGAGACTACTGATGGCTTACTAGAGTCCACATATGGCTGACTGGATAATATTGATGGATGACTGGAGTCTAATGATGACTGACTGCAGACTACTTCATACTGGAGGCTACTGATGGCTTTCTAGAGTCTACATATTGTATGGCTGACTGGATAATATTGATGGATGACTGGAGTGTAATGATGACTGACTACAGACTACTTCATACTGGAGGCTACTGATGGCTTACTAGAGTCTACATATTGTATGGCTGACTGGATAATATTGATGGATGACTGGAGTCTAATGATGACTGACTGCAGACTACTTCATACTAGAGACTACTGATGGCTTATTAGAGTCTACATATGGCTGACTGGATAATATTGATGGATGACTGGAGTGTAATGATGACTGACTGCAGACTACTGATGGCTTACTGGAGTCTACATATAATTTGCAGAACTTTTCCTCCAGGACTTCAGAACCAATTAGGAAATGGGTGAAATTAAAACAAGCACAACAATTATTTCTTTATCACTCTAAATCTATTTACAATGCTTTTTTTTTACAGTCTACATATCTAAATGGAAATACTATATTAGTGGATCACATTATCAAAAATTACATATAAAGAACATAATGAAAAGCTACGTTGCATATTTCTCTTGGCGAGGTGATCACATGGACGGATAAATGTTACAGGAACTTACACATAATTAATTTATTACTGTGATATTGCTTCATTATGATCCCAGATAAAAGGAAGGGAAACATTCAAATAATTCAAGGTTTGATGGATGGACAATTCTTCAAAGTTATGAAAATAATATTGTTTTATTGACACAGCTTAACTGATACAGGTAAACCATTCTGAAGCACCCAAGTTAAGTATAAAAGAAAGTAGGTAAATAAGTTAAAGCATTTTTACAAATTTACGAGTGTTAAATTTAGTGTCATGAACAACAAGTATGTCTTGAATTTTCTTTTATTACTAAAGAAGCAAATCCATATGCTCATGTTGTTTTTATCTTTTGTCTCTAGCAGATGTGCGGGCAAGGTGAAACCAACATAATATAGCATTTGAATATTTAAATCTCACCATGTTGAGAAATATTGATAAAAAAGTTATTGCAAATGATTTATTACGCTTATGTGTTAATGCCAATGTAACAACATGGTGACATGTTCAATCTGGACAAGTTTACTTGTAATCCATGGTGTAGACCACCTCCCAGTGGTTACTTGCCTTGAGAGTATATGCAGAACAAGCTTTGAAATAGTTTACTTATTCTAGAATATTTTATATATATATATATATGTGTGTGTGTCTTGCAGAATGTTAAAATAGGGAACTGATACTCTTCAGATATTCTTCTAAATCATTTTTAGGTGAAGGATTATCAACACAAAACTGTCAACAAGATCATTATCAGTGCCCCAATTGCTCTAAAGGAACCAGTTTACCCCCTAGAGATCATAGCAGTTCTGTGATATTTGTGATAATTGGCTAAAACATGAGGTCTGCCACCAGAATGGACGACCCGTTTCTAACAATAAAAAGATATCGTGTAAATGTCTGTCACTACATCTATAGATGATCAGATAATGGTTGACCTATTGTTCAAGGTCAAGTGGTGAAAATTGATAAAGTGATTTCAGCTAACTGCCTGTATTTAATGGCCAGAAGGAAATCACCTTTTAATGGTACTTTGCAGATAATCTTTGACTTCTTGGTTAGCTGAAATTAGCAGTGACATCTTACAGCTTAGCTTAAGCTTATAGCAGGGCAACATTGCATAGCTGTGTACAAGTGAACACCTTACAAAAAGTAATCAACATGTTGAAATATTGTACCAAAATATGTTAATGTCTTAAAACGAATAACTGTTTCCAGTTGATATATATGTACAACAATGTTATATTAATAAGGGCAAGTTAGTTAAACTACAATATCTTACAAATATCAATGGAAAATGAACAAGTTTAATAAATGAATGTCAAACCTTTGGCAACTCCATTATGTTATCAATCATCATTTAATATTTAAGAAAAGCACTTGGGTCATTTGTAGCCAAATGTTTTCTGTTTGTTGTGGAAGACATACGTTTTCTTTGAATCTGCTCAATGTACCTGCCCTATGTTGCATTACGACTGTTAAATGATGGTGAACCACATTCCCCCAACCCCCCCCACCCCCTTCTAACCAACACTATGGCCAGAAGAAAATTAAGTATGTGCTCTTGACTACCTTGCTTGGAAAAATAAAGTCGCAATTTAAGGACGTTAACATTAACAATTTTGAGGACGCAATAAACCTTGCACTAGATCGTGATACGTGGCGGAGGTTAATCACTGAGCATGTCGGATAGACGAGACTCAACTTACTACTTCTTACTACCTCTTGATAAAAATTGTCCAGAGACAAATGTTTTTTGTCAGTGACTAGTGTGAGTCCAGATTTTGGTTTGCGTACAAATGGGTACAAAATTCACTGCGGCCTACAGGTTTAATTCTTTGGCCCACCCCTGCGATTTAAGCTAACAACAACATTCTTCTTGTGAGTCTGAAGGCAAGAGGAATCATTGCAAGGATGCTTTCTACACAGAATTTTACTCTTAATGTATCACAGTCCACAAACAAAAATAAGGAAAAAAGTGAGAATTGTCAAAGTAATATACATTTTTCAATAAAAAAAAACTTCATACAAACGTCAGAGAATCTGGGAAATGGAGATTCAACATCACTAGTACTTGACAAACTTTTCAATTTATTAAAAAGGTTATTTGGGGTTATCGAAGTCTCTCTTCTTTCTATAAAGTGTGGTATTGCATTTGATGAACAGACCGATTGATCTGTGTGTTAGACTAAGATGTCCAGCCACTTTCATTCATGAGCCTCAGATGTTGAAAGGGTAATTTTTCTCAAAACTGAAGAGTGTTATATGACTCAAAAGCTTTTAAAGCTTTTAAAACTGATCTATAAGATAATCAAACTATACTTTATGCCTACAATGATCTTTTCAAGTTGCAACAGCAACCAGCTGCTTGCAACTGGTGATAAGTTCTTGCAGGTTCTGTGAATACATTTCCCTTGGTACTATGTACTGGACGGTAATATTGGACGGATTCATTGAATAATAATACATCATAGATAAACTTAATGAAACATGAACATATAAACAACATCTAAGCATAGCACGATAAACTCCAGGCAATGAACATAAGTCAATTCATGTATAGTAAAATGGTTCTATCAATGACAGGTTCTGAGGTTTGTTCAATGAACTTTTCAAGACACTGATGGTACAGTATGATGTTACTTCTTTAATAATATAATAAGAACATTAGTCAATTAATTACACTGAATACTGTGAATTCATGTAAGTAAAGAGGTTTATATCAAGATAGGTTCTGAGGTTTTTTCAATGAACTTTTCAAGACACTGATGGTATGATGTTACTTCTTTAATAATATAATAAGAACATTAGTCAATTAATTACACTGAATACTGTGAATTCATGTAAGTAAAGAGGTTTATATCAAGATAGGTTCTGAGGTTTTTTCAATGAACTTTTCAAGACACTGATGGTATGATGTTACTTCTTTAATAATATAATAAGAACATTAGTCAATTAATTACACTGAATATTGTGAATTCATGTAAGTAAAGAGGTTTATATCAATGACAGGTTCTAATGTTTGTTCAATATAACTTTTCAAGACACTGATGGTATGATGTTACTTCTTTAATAATATAATAAGAACATTAGTCAATTAATTACACTGAATATTGTGAATTCATATAAGTAAAGAGGTTTATATCAATGATAGGTTCTGAGGTTTGTGCAATATAACTTTTCAAGACACTGGTGGTATGATGTTACTTCTTTAATAATATAATAAGAACATTAGTCAAATAATTACACTGAATATTGTGAATTCATGTAAGTAAAGAGGTTTATATCAATGACAGGTTCTGAGGTTTGTTCAATATAACTTTTCAAGACACTGGTGGTATGATGTTACTTCTTTAATAATATAATAAGAACATTAGTCAATTAATTACACTGAATATTGTGAATTCATGTAAGTAAAGAGGTTTATATCAATGACAGGTTCTGAGGTTTGTTAAATATAACTTTTCAAGACACTGGTGGTATGATGTTACTTCTTTAATAATATAATAAGAACATTAGTCAATTAATTACACTGAATATTGTGAATTCATGTAAGTAAAGAGGTTTATATCAATGACAGGTTCTGAGGTTTGTTCAATATAACTTTTCAAGACACTGATGGTATGATGTTACTTCTTTAATAATATAATAAGAACATTAGTCAATTAATTACACTGAATATTGTGAATTCATGTAAGAGGGTTATATCAATGACAGGTTCTGAGGTTTGTTCAATGAACCAGGGATGAGACTGAGCCGGGGAAAAAAAATCTGAAATTTATCGATCGCCGTCCTGGGGGAGGGGTTTAAGGGAGGGGGTGTCCCCCTCCCCTTTAGAATTTTTTTGTCAAGTAAGGAGGGCTTAGATGCAAAATGGTGGACTCTAGATGGAATCTATCACATCACGCAACTCGCCAAAAAAGTGTGGAATTTCTGCTTGCATAATTTATCCACTAGCTTTTTTGAACCAAAAAAGGGCTTTTTTGCTTGCTTTGTGCTACTTGATTCCACCACTGGTCAAATTCGGTGTTCCTTCCCTTTACAGTCCAGCATGTTCGGGGGAAAAAAAGAAAAAAAAAATAATAATAAAAAATAAAAAACGCGAATTACGAGAAAAAACGCGAAAATGAAAAAAAAAAATTCGGAAATCCGCGTTTCCGCGGAAGAGTCTCATGCCTGATGAACTATTCAAGACACTGATGGTGTGGTTTCAGTTATTTAAACAACCCTTTTCCAAAAAATAGATTTGTAACTTTACCTGAAAACTGCATAAAAAGTCTTTCAAAAGGCACTTCTAGCTTAGCAATATAATAAATGATATAAAATAATATATAAATGATTTACCTCAAACTGAATTTACATTGTCTTAGAATTTCTCAACAACTTGTCTCTAGGCCTAATATGTCGGCAGAAAATATGACCAGAAAACTAAAACGTTTAGTGGTTCCGATGTCTAAACATATTCAGTGTTGTAAGCCGTACATATATATGCATGAAAATGTGCACAACAACAAGAGGATTCTCTATTGTCTAATGCGGCAACATTTAATGGAAGGTACCAGGAAACATCATGTTGACAAAGTCTAATTTAGTGATATAGTGTAATGAAATTTTGCACCAAAACGGTCCCAAAACTTTTTGGCCCAAACAAACTGACTCAAAACAACATTTGCCCCCCAAAAAGTGTGCCAACAAGTTTGTGCCAAAAGAAAATGTCCCAAAATGCATTTGAGGTGGAAATAAAATTAGGACCCTCCCAGCACTAAAATATGCCCAGAATTTGTTGGGGCCCAGACTGTCCCAAAAAATGTAGACCTCATAAATAAAGATGTACAAGCTGTGTAGTTACATCAACATGCCAAGTATAAAATAAATCGGAAGTACGGTTTTAGAGATGTTCACATTTTTAACATTTTCTGTAACATCCCATAGAGCATCTACCTACCCAGTACGACATCGACTCAACTTGTGGTTGATGAGAAATTGTGTGAACAAGCAGTTTTTCACAATTTTCCATTAAGCCACACCCACTCATGAATACTAATAAGGCAAAAGTTTAAAGTTGTGCAAAAACCTAACATGTACATACTATGTACTTACATCACCATACCAAGTATGAACAAAATCGGACATACGGTTGAAGAGATATTGACATTTAAACATTTTACGTTAAGCCCTCACCACTCATTAATATGAATGATAGCCACACCTCAAACAATAGCAATCATCTACTGACCCTGACCAACCTATATACCAAGTTTGACATCAATCACATATTTCCTGCTCGAGATGTGTTTTCAAGCTAGGGCTTCACATATCCCCACAAATACACTCCCACAGACACCCATAGACACCCATATGCCAAATTGACTGCAAAGGTTACGATGGATGCAAAGCATCGGAACCAAACCTCAAATAAGAAGAACTTCTCTTTCTGCTACAAAAGACAGTTCCGTTGCCTGATGTGTTTTATATTTGATTATGCAACTCTATAGTAAACACATGTAAACACAAATACTGAGTTCATCATTCTAGTCTCCTTCAACATTGACATTGAAATAATACACTTTTATCATGCATCTTATCACTCAGAAAATGTTACTAAATACATGATTCTAGTAACATATTCAACACACAAGCTCACAATTAACATACAGTATGGAGCCATAAAGTGTGGGTTCTATCAAGTAAAACAATGTCACAAGGGACGAAATAGTTTTAGAGAATTGATTAGCAATAATTGCTCGACAATTCTTGGAAATAGCAATTAGCATTAGCAGGTACTGCATCTTTTGCTAATCAAAAGTAATATTGATTAGCAACTGGCAATTCTTGGGTAGCAAATTGCTATGGGAACCCAGTTATTTCGTCCCTTGTGTCACCAAGTTCACTATTATATAGTTTGTCTTCAAACTATATGGATTGATAGTATTACTGTAGCAGATGGAATCATTTCATATTCAAATTTTCCAGAGCAGTTCAGTGAAGGCTCTGAACTTTAGTCTCATAAAATACTATGTATAATTCCCATGTACAAACCTGCTATGCATCTCTGCACTTGTATAGTAACTTGCATAACATTCTGCATTGCACTTTGCATAGCAGTTTGCATAGTATGTATAGTATTTTGCATAGAATTTTGCCATTCATTCCCAGATTATGCAAACCATTCTATCCCTTATCCAAAATTAATAGACTAAAACGGATTAAATATTATAATAAAACAAAATCTTTCCACTTTGAAAATATTAGCTCAGATTAGTGCAGAGGCATTGCCCAAGATTAAAACGTATTAAACAGTATTAAAATTTTAAATTAGGATTTAGTAAGACAGCCGATCACCAGAGTGTGAAGACACAGTAAGAACACTTCTAAACATTGTCGATAAATATATATATACATATATGGAGGGAACTATACATGAGGGTTTGGCCCCACTGGAGATAAAAAAAAGAAAGATATAATACAGTTAACAGTTTAAAATACTCATAGATTGGTTAAAAAACGATTGCTGCAGAACAAGGCACTGAACCTGTAGACAGGTTAGCTCATATACCGGTGTGCTCTACTTTCAAAGTATCAACATGTGGACACTGAAGCTGTTAGATAAGCTAATCTGGATAAGCTTATCTTAGCTAATCTGGATAAGCTTATCTTCAAAGAGAGCCAAATTGTCTCAATTAATGGATTCTTCAATGACCTGAAATCAATAGCTAAGGATTTGAAATTAAATTGATAAATTGATTGAATTGCATAATCACTGAACCAGCAACCATCTTGGGTGTTTGCATTTGTCTCTATCACGTGGACCAGTAACCATCTTGGGTGTTTGCAGTTGTCCCTATCACACAGACGAGTAACCATCTTGGGTGTTTGCAGTTGTCTCTATCACACAGACGAGTAACCATCTGTTATGTTTGCAGATGTCTCTATCACGTGGACCAGCAACCATTTTGGATGTTTGCAGTTGTCTCTATCACATGGACCAGTAACCATCTTGGGTGTTTGCAGTTGTCTCTATCACATAGACGAGTAACCATCTTGGGTGTTTGCAGTTGTCTCTATCACATGGACCAGTAAACCATCTTGGTTGTTTGCAGTTGTCTCTATCACACAGACGAGTAACCATCTTGGGTGTTTGCAGTTGTCTCTATCACACAGATGAGTAACCATCTGTTATGTTTGCAGATGTCTCTATCACGTGGACCAGCAACCATTTTGGATGTTTGCAGTTGTCTCTATCACATGGACCAGTAACCATCTTGGGTGTTTGCAGTTGTCTCTATCACACAGACGAGTAACCATCTTGGGTGTTTGCAGTTGTCTCTATCACATGGACCAGTAAACCATCTTGGTTGTTTGCAGTTGTCTCTATCACACAGACGAGTAACCATCTTGGGTGTTTGCAGTTGTCTCTATCACATGGACCAGTAAACCATCTTGGTTGTTTGCAGTTGTCTCTATCACACAGACGAGTAACCATCTTGGGTGTTTGCAGTTGTCTCTATCACACAGACGAGTAACCATCTTTTATGTTTGCAGATGTCTCTATCACATGGACCAGCAACCATTTTGGATGTTTGCAGTTGTCTCTATCACATGGACCAGTAACCATCTTGGGTGTTTGCAGTTTTCTCTATCACACAGACGAGTAACCATCTTGGGTGTTTGCAGTTGTCTCTATCACACAGACGAGTACCCATCTTGAGTGTTTGCAGTTGTTTCTATCACACAGACGAGTAACCATCTTGGGTGTTTGCAGTTGTCTCTATCACACAGACCATAACCATCTTGGGTGTTTGCAGTTGTCTCTATCACACAGACCAGTAACCATCTTGGGTGTTTACAGTTGTCTCTATCACATGGACCAGTAAACCATCTTGGTTGTTTGCAGTTGTCGCTATCACACAGACGAGTAACCATCTTGGGTGTTTGCAGTTGTCTCTATCACACAGACGAGTACCCATCTTTTATGTTTGCAGATGTCTCTATCACGTGGATCAGCAACCATTTTGGGGTATTTGCAGTTGTCTCTATCACATGGACCAGCAACCATCTCGGGGGTGTGACGTCTCCTTCAAAGGTTGTCTTCTCATACTACAAGACATCATCATAACTCACACCTGGTATTTCAAAGTGGACCGGATGTACGACCTTCTTGGACTCGATGGCCGGTAGCTTTGGTACCCTGGACCCCATGGCAGACCTGGCACGGTCCAGCCTCTCCAGACGAAGCCTCCTAGAGACAGATTCTTCGGACGGTCCACTCCCTAGCCTGGACTCATTCAGGGTCCCGATGCCTGAACTTCCGGCTAACGTTGCTCCATCTGCTAGAGTGATGCAATTATCCTCGTCCTCAGCAAAATCATCCGGCATGGGCGTCTCCATCCTGCTCGGCCCTTGCATGATGACCGTGGCGCGTTTCCGCCGCCTGTGTTTTTTCTTCGGTTTGGACAGTTTGCGTAAGAGATCCTCCGGTAGTGGTTCGATGACTGCTTGGGTGCGGATCAGATTTCTGCTCCTTGGCATGGAGCCAACCTCCACGGCAGAATCTGAAATAGGAATGATATAATTGATAAATATCGGAAGGAAAGATGAAGTAAAACAAAGACAGGTACAAGCTGACACGTTTAAAACATTCTGTACAACAGTAACGAAAATGCAGTTCAAAAACAAGAATGTTCTATATGCATTACACTGTTTACTTCTTACTCAAATTAGAGCAATAAAAATAAGGACACAAGCACAATTTGTTCTAGAATAGTACAGAAAGTATATCAAGGTAACTAGTAGAGGATACCAAGCTACCTGGTACAGCATACTAAGCTACCAAGTACAGCAAACCAAGCTATCCGATGCAGCATACCAAGCTACCAGGTACAGCAAACCAAGCTACCCGGTACAGCATACCAAGCTATTAAGTACAGCAAACCAAGCTACCCGGTACAGCATACCAAGCTATTAAGTACAGCAAACCAAGCTACCCGGTACAGCATACCAAGCTATTAAGTACAGCATACCAAGCTATAAAGTACAGCATACCAAGCTATTAAGTACAGCATACCAAGCTACCCGGTGCAGCATACCAAGCTACCCAGTACAGCTTACCAAGCAACCCGGTACAGCATACCAAGGTAACAATTACAGCATACAAAGGTTACAATTACAGCATACCAAGCAACCCAGTTCAGCATACCAAGCTACCCAGTACAGCTTACCAAGCAACCCGGTACAGCATACCAAGGTAACAATTTCAGCATACTAAGCCACCAGGTACAGCATACCAAGCTACCCAGTACAGCACACCAAGCTACTAAGTACAGCACACCAAGCTACCAAGCCACCTAGTACAGCATACCAAGCTACCCAGTACATCATAACAAGCTACCAGGTACAGCATACCAAGCCACCATGTACAGAATACCAAGCTACCTAATACAACATACCAAGGTAACAATTTCAGAAACAGGAACCAGGATAGTCAAGGCTCTGTATCATACATTGGCTGCCATTTGACTTTCACCATTTTTTCAGAGGAATTCATCAGGATACAAACTAGTAATCAGTTAAGGGATTTCTTTAGACTGACATGATGGGTTCAGTCTGTGTTGATAATGGAGGCAACATCACTCATTAAACTCTTTACAAGTTGGTCCTTCTATACTGACGGTTTCACCCCAAAGAAACCATTTAACCGGATGACATGGTTACAAACCTGGTGTTTGCGGAGCCGGGGAGGATGAATTCGAGATGGCAGCGATGGGCATGGCTGCTCCTCTCCTATTTAACATTCTGGTTGGTACGTTGCCTCCCCAAGTAGAAGAACTGTTGGCCACACTCGAGACAGGGATGTCAAATTTCATACCTGCAAAGGGTTAAAATCAAATTGCTAAATGCTGAGGTGTAGAAAAGATAGATAATAATAAACATGTTCAAGGGCATCACTACATCAGGTGCATTTGTTCGAAATTCTTACAGACTAAAACAAATATTACTTTCAAATTTTTTAGAGGCAGATCAGGTATTTTATCTCTGGAAAATGCCGACAATCTGAACTTCTGATCAAATATGACAATGACTCGTATCCTGTGAATGAATTTTGAAAATCTTTGAAATATTAATATTATTGACTCTCACATTTTTTTTTCCTTCTTTGCAATAAGTGAGTCATGTAAGCTTCTCACCTTTTTTCCTACCTGAGCTAGAAACCCACTAAATGCTAGGAGAGGTGCAGGGTAGGGGAACGAAGGAAGAGAAAAGGGGAGACAGACTTGGACTTGACTGATCACTACACTACGTTCTGAGAACACTTTAATACAGCTGTCTTTTAAGATGTCCATTCCAGCTTCCTGAATTACGATATCATTTTTTACTCCCTCCTCCCCCCCCTCACCCACCACCCATGGGCCTGTACATTTCCCACATTTTTATCATACTTCAGATTCTTTCCACGAAACAATCTTGAGGGAACGCCGGTAGGTGATAGAGGGCGCACTTCAGTAAAGTACTTACCGATGGCGTCGTCATGAGAGGCGGACTCAAAGCTGAGAGAAACGTTATCTTCCTCTTCTTCCTCTCCTCCCTCCTTCTGATTCTTCTTTCTGGCAAAAGCTTTGGCGATCATTCTACTCTTTCTCAGTTTCTGCGGTTCGTTGATTGGCTGTCGGGTGATCCTGCAAATGTACAGTGAAACACCATTAAAAGGTTATAAACTCTTCCACCACTTGGAAACGAATTTAAATAATGATAGCCCAGACACTTTTTTTCCAGAACCAAAAAAAAAAAGAGGGGTTCCACCTTATCGCTAATTCCTTGACTTTCCATGTGAAAACCATGGATTAAAGAAGAATGCATATATATGTCTATTTCCAATACTGTTATTCTCATCAGGTCACACACCTCTCTTAGTTTACAAAGTACAAATAGTCACAATGCATCTCATTATTCTCACATTATTAGAAACAACATTGATTTGTATCAAACCAATTGTGCACTCAAATAAGGATAGCAGAGAGATAGGTGTTCCTATCAACAGGTAAACAAAGTAGGGTGGGAAGAGGCGGGGGAGGGGGGGTTAGGGTTCACCCAGGATGGAATGGAAGGAGGGATCATGAGGCAGGCTTACTTGAGCCAAGCTCTCTTCCTTACTGGGCTAGATGGGATCCACACCCAGGTACTCATGGTGGTGATACTAATACTAACATAAATTTAGTCATACATGAAACCAATCATTTTCAAACCAGGGAGACTGTGAGGCAAGCTTACTTGAGCCAAGCTCTCTTCCATATTGCGAGACTAGATGGGGTCCACACCCAGGTACTCATGGTGAGGATACTAATACTAACATATATTTAGTTATACATGAGGCAAGCTTACTTGAGCCAAGCTCTCTTCCATATTGCGAGGCTAGATGGGGTCCACACCCAGGTACTCATGGTGATCCCAGCACAGAAGAATGAGAAGATGTGAATCATCATGACGGCAAGGTTTGGTTTCGGTGAGAGGGTGCAGGTCTCCTCAATCTCTTCCTCATCTACGTCACCGTCCAGATCAATCTTCACCTCGGCTCTACAGCTGGAAAAAAATAAATCACAAATATGGTCAGGTTGATCGAGAGAGAGGTCCGGGGAAGGTCCGGGGAAGGGGAGGGGAGGGGAGGGGATGGGGATGGAGTCATCTTCTAAAAGTTTTGGCAAAAAACATCAGCTACAAACATAGTGGACTAAGTTTTTGGCACAGTTTGTACGAGCAGGCACTCTTTATATTTTACAAATGTTTTCTCATTCACCGGTTTCAAGTCATACTTTCAAAACCTACCGATACTTGCCTCTTAAGCCACCATTGTTGTATAAATGGATTTCAAGCAACAGCAAATAAAATCATACATTTTATTTTAACTTGGGTTCCATCCCTGTCACCATGAGATCGCGGCGATAGTTTTTTCTAGTGCGATTAGACACCCATTCTATTGCAAAGGACAGACACTACTACACTTAATATTGATCAGCAGAATGTAAGGAAGGAAGGGAAAGGTTTGAAGTAAACCTTACCTTGTGAAAATATTGTTACGAAGTCTGGGGCATTTAGCCACTCGAGAAAACGTGTGCATTGGTAAAAAGGTGGGGGGAGGGAAGGACCACAGGGGACACAGAGGGAAACACTGTGGCTCACTCTAGGGTACATGTTTTGTGCCAGAGTTCAGCAGTCAAGTTTGACGGATAAAGCTTTACATGCTGTAGAGACAAGTTACGTTGAAATGCAAAAAAAAAATGGCGAAAGCTATACATTTATAAAGCTCTACAAGCTTGATATATTTTCGAACAAACTAAACTGTAACATCTTTTGTAAGATCTTAAAAGAGGAATACACAGAGCATCTTAAACTTACTACAAATAGTCTTCGATTCCCTCACGCCATCGATGCTCATTGGTAAAGACATAGAGATGGCAGGCCAATGTGATTAGCACGTACATGAAATTTAGGGAAGCAAACACTCCTGGAAATAGAAATATAGAAACAACTTATACTGTAACAGAGACAAGTTATATGCCCCAGGAAGACAATATAAAACAACTTGTTGGGATATCACCAATAAGACAGCTGCAATAACCTAGTGTTGTTCCCCCTGCCCCCCCCCCAGGAGGACATAAGACAACTGCAATAAATTAGTGTTGTCCCCCCAGGAGGACAATATAAAACAACTTGTTGGGATATCACCAACAAGACAACTGCAATAACCTAGTGTTGTTCCCCCACCCCCCCCAGGAGGACATAAGACAACTGCAATAAATTAGTGTTGTTCCCCCCCCCCGGAGGACAATATAAAACAACTTGTTGGGATATCACCAATAAGACAACTGCAATAACCTAGTGTTGTTACCCCCGCCCCCCCCAGGAGGACTATATAAAACAACTTATTGGGATATCACCAATAAGACAACTGCAATAACCTAGTGTTCTTCCCCCCCCCCAGGAAGACAATAGTAAACAACTTGTTGGGATATTACCAATAAGACAACTGCAATAACCTAGTGTTGTTCCCCCCGCCCCCCCCCCAGGAGGACAATATAAGACAACTTGTTGGGATATTACCAATATGACAACTGCAATAACCTAGTGTTGTTCCCCCCGCCCCCCCCCCAGGAGGACAATATAAAACAACTTGTTGGGATACCACCAATAAGACAACTGCAATAACCTAGTGTTGTTCCCCACGCCCCCCCCTCAGGAGGACAATATAAAACAACTTGTTGGGATATCACTAATAAGACAACTGCAATAACCTAGTGTTGTTCCCCCCGCCCCCCCAGGAGGACAATATAAAACAACTTGTTGGGATATCACTAATAAGACAACTGCAATAACCTAGTGTTGTTCCCCCCGCCCCCCCCCCCAGGAGGACAATATAAGACAACTTGTTGGGATATTACCAATATGACAACTGCAATAACCTAGTGTTGTTCCCCCCGCCCCCCCCCCAGGAGGACAATATAAAACAACTTGTTGGGATACCACCAATAAGACAACTGCAATAACCTAGTGTTGTTCCCCACGCCCCCCCCTCAGGAGGACAATATAAAACAACTTGTTGGGATATCACTAATAAGACAACTGCAATAACCTAGTGTTGTTCCCCCCGCCCCCCCAGGAGGACAATATAAAACAACTTATTGGGATATCACCAATAAGACAACTGCAATAGCCTGGTGTTATTTCCCCCCCCCCCAGGAGGACAATATAAAACAACTTGTTGGGATATCACCAATATGACAACTGCAATAACCTAGTGTTGTTACCCCCGCCCCCCCCCAGGACAATATAAAACAACTTGTTGGGATATTACCAATAAGACAACTTTCTTATGATTTACATGGTTTCTTAATTTTCTTTTAAGTTTGTACAGTGCCATAGCTTATGTTTTTACATATATATGTGCACTTTAGAAATGTTTAAATCATAATAATAATAATAAATAAGACAACTGCAATATCCTAGTGTTTTATCCCCCCAGGAGGACAATACTAGAGCACCAACGGTGCAGAAGCTCATACCTTTTCGAGCTTAAAAATGTAGGGCCCACAAAACTTTATGGCCCACCAAATTTCAGGCCATTTTTCAGATTCCACCAATTTTGGGCCCATGAGGGATAACCCCCCCCCCCCCCCCCGTTAGCAGAATCCTGACCACACCACTGGCTATAATTCCTATTTTCCCCCTTCAAATCCTATTTTACCCACTCTCTCAAACAATACCACTGACCTACCCTGTTAAACTTTCTCCCCTCTACCTGAGCAGACCTGAAGCACTCCTTGCCAAAATTTTGGCTGGCTGCCTACATACCTCAGGCTCAAAGACTTCTAAGAATCGGCAAGTGCTGATTGGCTATAGGGCTCTCATGCTTACAGTTCGATAGTTAATAACAACTCCCAGTCCTGCTTTAATTCCACTAACAGCCGCTGCAGAGCTTAACCACAAATGTAACAAATACTGCAGAGACTGGGAGACAAATTAAAGGAGCTTTGGCAAAAGGTGAAGGCTCAGATTTTTTTAAACAATGGGGATTAATTGTAATTAATTAACTTTTGACCAAAAATTATTAGGCATCACCTTATTCATACACAATCCAACAATCATCAGTTCAACTTTGAATATGATCCATCAAAATCTTGAGGAGATTGAGATATTTGAAAATATTACAAAGAATGACCCCGATGACCCCCTAAATGACATTTGACCTCAATTTTCCGAACACCCTTCGTAACTCTCATCCCGAGGAACGTTGTGACCAAGTTTCATTATAACTGGCCATACACTGTACGAACAGGAGCAATTTGAAAATATAGGGCCTCGGCCCGGGCCACAAAAGACTCCTAGTTGATCTTTGATCTCAAATTCATGAACACCCTGAAGGTAAAACTTCCATAGTACTATCGTGACAAACCCTCAACATTGTACCATGGAATCTGTAGGAGAAGAAGCATTTTGCGTATTTCCACAAAATGGCCCATTACGGCCCACAGGTGACCTTCGACCCCAAATTTCGGACCATCTCTGATGGCCCTATACCCAATGGTCCTTGTGTCCAAGTTTCATGAAATTCCATCAAACACTGTGCGAGTGGGAGCGGTTTTACCAATTGTTGACGGATAGAGTGATAGACGCCGCACTGTAACAATAGCTCACACCAGCATGCTGGTATGAGCTAATAAAACAGCTTGTTGGGATATCCCCAATAAGAAAACTGCAATAACCTAGTGTTGGTGAATTGGTTGGTGAATTAGTTCAAGTTGGTGAATTGCAGACGATATTCAGGATAATTGATTGAAAGGATTCCACTCAGCTGTAAATACAAGGGACCCCTTATAGGTTCTCTCAGACTACACTGAGAGTGATTCGACTGGAGTGTGGCCGTGAATCAACTATGACTTGGTTATCATATGAACTCCCTGATGATGAGAGCAACTCACTACACTAGACCTACTAGACCTGCATAGTTAGACTGGTCGAATGCTACATACCAAATCAATACATACTTAGACTGTTGGAATGCTACATACCTATTCAATACATACTTAGACTGGTCGAATGCTACATACCAAATCAATACATACTTAGACTGGTCGTATACTACATACCAAATCAATACATACTTAGACTGGTCGACTACATACCAAATCAATACATACTTAGACTGTTGGAATGCTACATACCTATTCAATACATATTTAGAATGGTCGTAAGCTACATACCAATTCAATACATCCTTAGACTGGTCGTATACTACATACCAAATCAATACATACTTAGACTGTTGGAATGCTACATACCAATTCAATACATACTTTAGACTGGTTGTATGCTACATACCTATTCAATACATCCTTAGACTGTTGGAATGCTACATACCAATTCAATACATACTTTAGACTGGTTGTATGCTACATACCTATTCAATACATCCTTAGACTGTTGGAATGCTACATACCAATTCAATACATACTTAGACTGGTCGACTACATACCAAATCAATACATACTTAGACTGTTGGAATGCTACATACCAATATTCAATACATCCTTAGACTGGTCGTATACTACATACCAAATCAATACATACTTAGACTGGTGGAATGCTACATACAAATTCAATACATACTTAGACTGGTCGAATGCTACATACCAATTCAATACAGTACTGATTTCGCTTAACTCCCGTTAAAATTCGTTGAAAGAAAAATAACCGAAATTCTTCGTTTTTCACCGAAATTCCCCGATTTTTATCGTTTTTTATCGAATTTTATCGATTGGTTATCTCAGTCATTTCCTTCGTGGATTTTTATCGTTTTTTATCGAATTTTATCGATTGGTTATAATCTCAGTCATTTCCTTCGTGGAATTTTCAACGGTACATTGAAATTCTTTTTTAAAAGAAATAGAAGGTCAATTTGTGGTTACGCGAAACGTCGGAAAACGCGTAACTTCGTTTATTAATATCAGTTAGACTTTGGTTCAGTCGTTTGAAAGAGGGAATATTTACAAAAACATTCTCATGCTTATATGAGTAGTAACACTCAGAGAAACGTGTAATTAAACTGACGGGGGACGTTTTCTGACTGTGAACCCCAAACACAGTGACATAAGTCTTAACTTCGCCAGGCCGCCAGAGAGGTTGCAGTCAAATCTATGTACCACGAGGCACCCTTCCAAATAAGCTGAAGTTCTGTTTAACCATTTAAATAACAGTGAATGGACATACAGTATAAACTTGGTTTACTTGCAGATTACAAAAAATAGTTATTTCTAAGAGATGTAAATTTGGTTTTTTATGAGAGTTGAAGTATGAAACTTTGTTTCCGAGCGAAAACATGTTACTTGAAGCAAAATAAAGATGCCCCGCCCATTTTTCTATTTTGTTTACATTTTAAACATGAAAATTATTTAAAAATATGTGAAGAACTTTGTAATGTACTGCAAACTATCTATAAAAAAACAGAAAAACGATGTTTTAGGCATGAATAATGTGTTCAATATAACTAAAGTAGTAGGCCAATAGTCATAAGCTCATGATAGTGTCGTCAATTCGTTTTCCCAGTTTATATTTGCGACATATATCACCCGTGTACATCGATCAATGGCATGTTGAAATCCCGTGTGAAAATATGTTGACCCCAAAAGACGCAAATGGTCGTTCTAGAAAGTACCGTCATAACATTAACAACACAAGGCCAGTTTGCTCTCTCAGGTCCGCACGTGTACAGCCATTTTTTTCACACATGGTGTTATGCTGTGCATGCATTGCGGGCAGGATTGCGGCAAACATAAAAGAAAATGAATGAAAATGAAAAACTTACAATATTTTTCACAAATATTGATGCTTAGATAAGTGCTTCCTCACAATGAGCCGCCTTAAAATTCGCTCCGCTTACGTAAAACTTCTATATATATAACACATGGAAAAACCCGAGATTTTACACACATAATTCCCACTGACATTGGTCACAGAACATAAGTAGGTCATCGAACTTTGCCCAAGTTCATCGCACCATGGGAACAACACAACACATTGAACATGATGTTACATCTCCCGCCATCTGGACGCCGAGTGTAAATTTTGATGTTATATGCAAATTATGAATGGTACTGCACAGCACGATTAAAACTTAACCTATTGCGACACAAATTTTGGCTGTTGTTGAATTAACTTTCATATCAAATGTAAGGTACTGTATCATGTATGTGACACAAGAGAAAGAAAATGAAATCGGAGGCTGCTCAAACCAGTTTCAACTTGATTTTTACAACCCATCGCACAACACGTGCGTGCGTAATTTGTTTTCTTAACATGACTTTTAATAAGTAAGCAGGAAAGGTGGGTAAGTTTACTAATTTAGGCGAGTTTTTGTTAAAAATCTTGTGATAGATAGACAAATATATTGTTTTTTTCTTCAAAAGTTACGATGTTGCCGAAGGCCGAGTGATATAAATTCAGTGATCTGAACTTCTGAACACCACGAATACTGATCATGTGTGTTATTCTTTTCAGCAATTATTACACGAAAGGTTCGCAATATTATTGGGCCTAATTAGTAATTAACATACATTGATCGAGTGTCTTGTTGCCTGAATTGCTACCTGCTGGGAAAAAAAACCTTAATTATTGTACTCATAATGTCCTATTTTCATTAAAAGTCGAGGGATTTCCTAAACCGAATTTTGATGCGCTCTATCCACCTGTGTCATTTATGAGCTTCTCTGACGTAAGCTGCAGTACGTAATTTCTCTATACCAGTTCCGCGAAATTTATTTACTGTACGCAATAAGCATCGTTCGCTATGTTTTCTTTCACAACGAATATTCAAAGTTGTGCTCCACACTCTTCACAGATATTGTTTTATGTCGTTCATTTTCAATTCTACTTTAAAATTACCTTTTTCGAACGATGCATTGCATGCTTTATTAAACATTCCTGATTAGTAAAACTAAGGAAGGATATTCAAATATGTATTATTTTCATTTGATATGATTTTATGAGCTGTTCCACTTGAAAAACGATGATAAAACCGAAAAACATAACATTTACTTCTCATGTGACGCATACCGGGAGACTCATAAAAACTCCCCCTTCTCATTAAATTAAATGTACATGCCGTCAGGCCAGTTGAAAGCCGTCAGGCTAGTTGAAAGCCCTCCCTACTAATGTTTGATCAGCTCTTCCCAATATACAATACTCAAATACTGTAAGCAATGAAAATATATTCATTTTCCACAGATTTCTACCCAACGTGGGCCCCAAGTCACTGCTTTATTTTCTTAGTAGTCATGGAAACAATTGTTTGCAACTCTCTTGCTGGCCAGGTGTTTTCAAGTTTTATTAATAGCACGACTTTTGATTGGTTCATTCAAGATAAACTTTCTATCCCTGCTGGATTGTTCTACTTATAATATGAATGAATATTTGGTTTTCAACTAACTTAGTTACAGGTTACATCCATTCCATTACGAACAGTAGGGGTAAAATAATGTTTGCTTCTAGAGGCAGCCAGCCAAAGGTTCAGATAAATACTATGCTAATTAACAGATGGTAGGCGTGAATTTGACAAAGCCAGGTTTATGATTGGACTAAGCCTCTCAAAAAAAGTTTGGTGGTGGGGATATCCAGGGTAGGGAATACACATGTTAGCAGCAAACTGCAGGTGGCCCAGACCCAGGCTGTGACCTAAATACCAGGGCAGTCCATCTGCATTCGCGGGCAACTTACAGTAACGGGTTAGGGGGAAAATAACAGGATGTTTTTTTTTTTGCGTGCATTGAAGCTAAGGGAGATTTTTTGTACGGAGTGCGCTCTCAGAAAAGTTTGTTTAGTGAGTGATGTTCTGTAGTAAACGGTACTGTAGTACGTCAAGTAACACAGGAATTTATTGGAAATAAAGATCTCTTTGATATCCAGCTACGACTGTTTCATTGTGGATATTTTTTTTTTATTTCTAGTTTTTCTGACGCTGCGTTCCTTGGTGAGCTAACCTAAACTTATCTTAGTTTAATACTAGCCTATAACTTAAGAGTCGTAGAATGTGCTTATTACGATCGATCAAGACTAGTTTTTATTATCCTAGCCAAATCATTTTTCAAACACCTAGTAAAGAACTTACTCCATCTACAATCAAACTTTTGTAACATTTGTAATATTCCTCTACAACTTCTGGTAGAGTCTGAAAATGGCTGTAGTTAAACTAAGGATTCAACGCAAGTCACAACCTTGATATGTCTAGAATTGCCTTTGCGGTTTTTGATCGCGATAACTTTCGTGGAATTTTCGTTGAAACTTCGTTGATAACCGTGCCCGCAGTAGTCTAAATCTTGTCAACGAAATAATTCGTTTTTAACCGATTTTCAACTTTTTTTTATCGATTTTCAACGTTTGTTATCGATCGTTGATTTTTTTTTCAACGGGAGTTAAGCGAAATCAGTACTGTACATACTTAGACTGGTGGAATGCTACATACCAATTCAATACATACTTAGACTGGTCGAATGCTACATACCAATTCAATACATACTTAGACTGTTGGAATGCTACATACCTATTCAATACATATTTAGAATGGTCGTAAGCTACATACCAATTCAATACATCCTTAGACTGGTCGTATACTACATACCAAATCAATACATACTTAGACTGGTGGAATGCTACATACCAATTCAATACATCCTTAGACTGGTCGTATACTACATACCAAATCAATACATACTTAGACTGGTGGAATGCTACATACCAATTCAATACATACTTAGACTGGTCGAATGCTACATACCAATTCAATACATACTTAGACTGTTGGAATGCTACATAACAATTCAATACATACTTTAGATTGGTCGTAAGCTACATACCAATGCAATACATACTTAGACTGTTGGAATGCTACATACCAATTCTTGCAATTGTTCCCTTTATTCTAGCTGCTGCTTTGTTACTGAGCAGTCCTGGGTTGTCTCTGTCCACATGGCACAGCGTAAACACACCTGAAAAATGAACATTAAACCCAAAATATATATGCTATGCAAGTCATAAGTCTGATGTTTAGTAAACACACATGATACAGAGCAAGTACAAAAGAATGAACTACTAGTTCATAGCATAGACTAGTCTCACTAGTAATACATAGCAGAGACTAGTTGTCTCACTACTAGTTCATAGCATAGACTAGTTATCTCATTGCTAGTTCATAGCATAGACTAGTTGTCTCACTACTATTTCATAGCAGAGACTAGTTGTCTCACTACTAGTTCATAGCATAGACTAGTCTCACTAGTAATACATAGCAGAGACTAGTTGTCTCACTACTAGTTCATAGCATAGACTAGTTATCTCATTGCTAGTTCATAGCATAGACTAGTTGTCTCACTACTATTTCATAGCAGAGACTAGTTGTCTCACTACTAGTTCATAGCAGAGACTAGTTGTCTCACTACTAGTTCATAGCATAGACTAGTTGTCTCACTACTAGTTCATATCAGAGACTAGTTGTCTCACTACTAGTTCATAGCAGAGACTAGTTTCACTAGTAGTTTATAGCAGAGACTAGTTGTCTCACTACTAGTTCATAGCAGAGTTGTCTCACTACTAGTTCATAGCAGAGACTAGTTGTCTCACTACTAGTTCATAGCAGAGACTAGTTGTCTCACTACTAGTTCATAGCAGACTAGTTGTCTCACTACTAGTTCATAGCAGAGACTAGTTGTCTCACTACTAGTTCATAGCAGAGACTAGTTGTCTCACTACTAGTTCATAGCAGAGACTAGTTTCACTAGTAGTTTATAGCAGAGACTAGTTGTCTCACTACTAGTTCATAGCATAGACTAGTTATCTCATTGCTAGTTCATAGCATAGACTAGTTGTCTCACTACTATTTCATAGCAGAGACTAGTTGTCTCACTACTAGTTCATAGCAGAGACTAGTTGTCTCACTGCTAGTTCATAGCATAGACTAGTTGTCTCACTACTAGTTCATATCAGAGACTAGTTGTCTCACTACTAGTTCATAGCAGAGACTAGTTTCACTAGTAGTTTATAGCAGAGACTAGTTGTCTCACTACTAGTTCATAGCAGAGTTGTCTCACTACTAGTTCATAGCAGAGACTAGTTGTCTCACTACTAGTTCATAGCAGAGACTAGTTGTCTCACTTCTAGTTCATAGCAGAGACTAGTTGTCTCACTACTAGTTCATAGCAGAGACTAGTTGTCTCACTACTAGTTCATAGCAGAGACTAGTTGTCTCACTACTAGTTCATAGCAGAGACTAGTTTCACTAGTAGTTTATAGCAGAGACTAGTTGTCTCACTACTAGTTCATAGCATAGACTAGTCTCACTACTAGAACATAGCAGAGACTAGTTGTCTCACTACTAGTTTATAGCAGACCCTAGTTATCTCACTATTAGTTCAAAGCAGAGACTAGTTGTCTTACTACTAGTTCATAGTAGAGACTAGTTGTCTCACTACTAGTACATAGCATCTAGTCTCGTTGTCTCACTACTAGTTCATAGCATAGACTAGTTGTCTCACTACTAGATCGTAGTAGAGACTAGTTGTCTCACTACTAGTTCGTAACAGAGACTAGTTGTCTCACTACTAGTTCGTAACAGAGACTAGTTGTCTCACTAATAGTTTAAAGCAGAGACTAGATGTCTCACTACTAGTTCATAGTAGACCCTTGTTATCTCACTACAAGTTCAAAGCAGAGACTTGTTGCTCTACTACTAGTTCAAAGTAGAGACTAGATGTCTCCCTACTAGTACATAGCATCTAGTGTAGTTGTCTCACTACTAGTTCAAAGCATAGACTAGTTGTCTCACTAGTTACTAGTTCAAAGCATAGACTAGTTGTCTCACTACTAGTTTATAGCAGACCCTAGTTATCTCACTATTAGTTCAAAGCAGAGACTAGTTGTCTTACTACTAGTTCATAGTAGAGACAAGTTGTCTCACTACTAGTACATAGCATCTAGTCTCGTTGTCTCACTACTAGTTCATAGCATAGACTAGTTGTCTTACTACTAGATCGTAGTAGAGACTAGTTGTCTCGCTACTAGTTCGTAGCAGAGACTAGTTGTCTCACTACTAGTTCGTAGCAGAGACTAGTTGTCTCACTAATAGTTTAAAGCAGAGACTAGATGTCTCACTACTAGTTCATAGTAGACCCTTGTTATCTCACTACAAGTTCAAAGCAGAGACTTGTTGCTCTACTACTAGTTCATAGTAGAGACTAGTTGTCTCACTACTAGTACATAGCATCTAGTCTAGTTGTCTCACTACTAGTTCAAAGCATAGACTAGTTGTCTCACTACTAGTTCAAAGCATAGACTAGTTGTCTCACTACTAGTTTATAGCAGACCCTAGTTATCTCACTATTAGTTCAAAGCAGAGACTAGTTGCCTTACTACTAGTTCATAATAGAGACTAGTTGTCTCACTACTAGTACAGAGCATCTAGTCACGTTGTCTCACTACTAGTTCATAGCATAGACTAGTTGTCTTACTACTAGATCGTAGTAGAGACTAGTTGTCTCGCTACTAGTTCGTAGCAGAGACTAGTTGTCTCACTACTAGTTCATAGCAGAGACTAGTTGTCTCACTAATAGTTTAAAGCAGAGACTAGATGTCTCACTACTAGTTCATAGTAGACCCTTGTTATCTCACTACAAGTTCAAAGTAGAGACTTGTTGCTCTACTACTAGTTCATAGTAGAGACTAGATGTCTCACTAGTACATAGCATCTAGTCTAGTTGTCTCACTACTAGTTCAAAGCATAGACTAGTTGTCTCACTACTAGTTCAAAGCATAGACTAGTTGTCTCACTACTAGTTCGTAGCAGAGACTAGTTGCCTTCCAAAGTGTTGTACAAGATTGGAGCACTATATTAATATCTGGATAGGAATATATTTCTCTCTTACCATTGGTTAAGTAAAATGCTGACACTATCACAGCCACGGCGGTCGGAAAGAGAACGAAAATGGTTCGATATACGTGATTAACTTCTCCGACGAAACAGATGCCCATCAGAGAGCTGCCGTCCACCTTATGAGAGGAAGGAGAGTTAAATAGTGTTCACAAGATGAAGATAGATACAGATATCTAGACAAAGTGGATGATAAATGAAAGAGGCATTCATAAATAAATGCATAAACTAGTAGGGAAGATTACAGCGTTGAAAATTCATAGAACTAAAACAGTAGATACAGTATCATAGAGGCATAGAGCTACAAATATATGAACAAATCTGAAACTGTGTCTTGTTCCTTGTTCAAGTTACTCAGCCAATAACAAACACAGAGTTTGAGATAGCAGTGGGGGAGGGGGAGAGGGCAGGGGGATGGGGAGGACAGAGGGGAAGGCAGAGAGACCTACAGTAAGTTTAAAGGCCTTGTAAAGGAACAACAGGGTTAAACCTCTACACTCTGTGGGCTGTTACCAGAAATCAACTGTGAAATGCAATGATCATTTCCATAAGATTCAAACACACTACAAAAGACAACTTAATTCAATATCTGGAATCTAATGGGCAACTGATGTAAGTTCAAAGTACAGTATTTATTCCTACAACCCTCATTTCTGGAACTGTAAGCTTCAGGAGAAGTAAGGTTTTCATTCCAAAGTTTTTGAAAGATTTCTTTTAACACACAACACTGATGTCTTCTACTTCTTCTTGAATATCAGAGGTATTGTTTGTGAGGAAAAAAAAATGGATATCAATCCACCTATTTTTCTTTTTAACTTGACCATTACCTGTATACAGTAACTTGCCTTAAGTGACATCTTCCATTAAGAAAACTACAACATTTTGCCCCATATTTAGCATCAAAATGAAAGTGTTTTAAATAAGAAGAACACTGATTCTTGTTTGATCCTTTCATCGTGATTTTGTTGCTTCTTAGTTTTTTGTTACATGTATCTTTGAGTTATCTGACTAAAAGCAGCTTTTGTGACTTGATTTTGATAATTATTTAGATGCTAAATTAAAATCTAAAATATAATATATTCTAAAGCTTGGCAAATATTGCATTTTGCATAATAAAGTTAATGGTAAGAACATTATGCAATTTTGGAATTTTTGCACTAGATTTCAATTTGAAATCCTCTACAAATTGAATTCCAATCCAATCTAATCAACTGAATTCCAATTCAAATGATTTCACATGTCATGCTATATCATTTCAATTGATATCTTTTTCAATTAAATTCCAATTCAATCCTATCACTTGCATTTCAATTCAGTCAAATCCATTCATATTCAATGCTTAGAAAAAATATTCTGCAAAATTGAAATGAGCAATAATGAATTGAATTGAAAAAACAAAAGGAAAAAAAGCAATAGCATCAGTATCAATAAGCTGCAATACATGTTTACATTAGTACAAACATACATACAGCAAGTCCTACAAATAAGAAACTTATCTTCTCACTTGTGAATTAAATATATGGATAGAATTAGCCACAAATGAGTATCTGTAGCGGCCCCTAAGTGTACGTGGTGGGCATAAACGCAGTCCAGAGCGGTTGTAAATGTAGTGCTCACACAAGGGTGTGTTGGGTCTTGCATGATTTGTTTCAATGTATTGCAGACTCTCTCATGATACAAGCACTCTAACGAAGGTAAGTGAACACCGATTACCCGTTGAGCAACTTTCCTACATTGCTCAAGCATCTTCACATTGATTCTTGTACCATTGACAAAGTAACAAATTATGTTATACATCGAAACACTTTGAATGAGGGATTTATAGAACAAGGTCATGAGATATTGAGATTTTTGCAATATTACAAACCTTGATACAACAAGCTGATTTAAATGACAGAGAGAGGGAAGGATTACAGGGTTAGCTGTAGGGGGTGGGGGGTACAGGGTTAGGCTGTACGGGAACAACTCACCTGGTTACAAGCCAAGATAATAACCACCATGATGAATGGAAACACCCATGAGATGATATGAAAGTACCCCGTCTTCCCCTGGAGGGCATCTACGGGGGTACCCAGGGCCCTAAAAGACACGTGCCAGGCAAACGAGAGAATCACAAACCAGGACACGCCGGCCATGATGAAATAGTAGACGATGATAAAGACTATCAAACACGAAAGGTTTTCACCTTCACTGTTGAGGAAGAAGATTGAAGGACGGTAATATTGTGCACTACAGTAAATGTGCTTTCATAGCACTTCAGACCAGGTCACGACAATATAACACATTTACAGTATATTACAGATCTGTATTCTGTACACACTACACATACTGTACTGTGAGCCAGACATCTACAGTAGTACAAGTAACATCATGCGTACAAGTACAACACCATGGGTACAAGTAGAGCACCATGGGTAAAAGTACAATACCATGAGTACAAGTAAAACACCATGTGAATAACAAGTACAGCACCATTGGTACAAGTACAGCACCATGGGTACAAGTACAATACCATGGGTACAAGTACAGCACCATGGGTACAGGTACAACACCATTGGTACAAGTACAACACCATGGGTACAAGTACGACACCATAGGTATAATAATTAAACACCATGGGTACAAGTACAACACCATAGGTATAATAATTAAACACCATGGGTACAAGTACAGCACAATGAAATACAAGTACAGCACCATGGGTACAAGCACAGGACCATGGGTACAAGTACAACACCATGGGTACAAGTACAGCATCATGGGTGCAAGTACAGCACCATTGGATGCAAGTACAGCACCATGGGTACAAGTATATTAGTAGACCTTTCCCAGACCTATGAGTACACAGAAGAGTACAATGCTCCAAGCAAGAGAACGAGCAAATAAATATACCTTTAGTTCCTACAACACACTACTAGTGTACATGTCCCTAGTATAGGAACAAGCTACTGTACAAATCCACAAATCCAAGTTCAGGTACTGTAGCTATATGCTAGCATATACTGTAAGTATGTTCACAAACTTACTACAAGTCTGCTGTGAGCCAGACAGTGTAGCACTATATTTAAAACAATCAGTATGAGGGCAAGACAATTTCCCCTTGGACTGGTTACAAGTAGGCTACATGTACATGGCTCTAGGGAGTAAATTTGAGTATGTGTATTTATGTTGTAGTATCCATACTAGTATTAACATCAATGTATTTTTAATGTTGCTATAACATTTACAAAATTTATCAAATACTGCAGTGGCCTATATTATTGCCCTTTCAACGGCTGAGTTTTCAATTAAAAATACTACAGTGGCCAGTAATAATGTCAATTCCTGTTACCAGCAGGTTTCATCAAACATTGCAGTGGCCTGTACATTAAGTACAATAGTGGCCTGTATTAATGTCCTTTTCATGTGCACAGCAGAGTGTTCACCAAATACCACAGTGGCCTGTATTACTGTCCTACTATGTCAACAGCAAAGCTTTCATTCAGTAACATTTGGCCTGTACTAATGTCCTATTTAAGTCATGTTAAAGTACTGTGAGCACTGTAATTCTAAGAGATATGGCCTGTAGTACTGTCCACTCAAATCCAATGGGAGGCATGCACTCAAAAGAATGTGATCAGCATTTGTGTCCTTTCAAGTCAGAGATTGATTGCATTTATAGCAGAAAACTGAATTACTGTACTATAACCAGAAAGCCAGTCAGTTTTGATGATTCCTTGCCATACAATTTGCTCAAAATTCAAAATACTGTAATTACGTATCTGACTAATGTAGAGCGAATAAGTTAAATTTGTCCAAGGATTAAATGAGAACCAGAAAAGAAATTGTAGAAATCCCTTGTGGGCATCAACCATGTCATTTACTCATACGGATTTTACAGTACAGAATTTTATACCAAAATGTTTCAATTTCCAGAAAGAGCAGTCTTCCATAGTTGTGAAATATAGACACATTTTACCAACTTTGAGCTAGAAAATCCCTGTAAATAGTTGTTCAGAGTTACATGATATTGGTTATACAGTATATCCTCTGAAATATGAGAAAATGTCCAAGTTATCCACCATTTGATATAACCTGTTGACCCCTTGAAGCTCAGAGGGAGAAAACCCTTATACAGTAGGAGGTTTAAGTGCACGTTAAAAGCAAGAGTATGAACTCTGAAGCAGATTTCATTACCTGGATGCCAGGTATGTTTCATTGAAGACCTATAGAGCCAGCGCACAGAACTAAACTGAACTGAATTTGACCAACTATGTTCACCAAAAGAAAATCAAAGCATTGGAGAATTCACAGATTTATTGTAGCTTTAATGTTGGAGTTATCACATTTAAAAGGTTTTCAGACTTTGATGCCTGTTGACCTCATGTGACCTTTGACCTCTGTAGACCAATTTTAATACAATTCTTGCACTAGCCAAGCTGGATCTACGTACTAAGAATTAAGTTCAAGAAAGATGTACTTCCTTTGTTTAATATCCTGTTTACAAGATTTTCAGACTTCCATTTAAATTAGTGTTTACACTCGTGTATCACGATTTTCAAGAAATTACATATTGGATGCTATAATAAATGAATTTATTCTCTACTGACAATGTTTTCATGTTCAAATACTTAGGTGTAAGATAAGGTATAAAACCTTCCTCAACAATTTCAATTTGCTTTTGTTTCTTTCATTAACTCATTAATAACTTCATATAATTAACATCACTACTAACATCGCACTGCCGCCACTGCTTATGCTTGCTCTCCACCTCTATTGGATAAGACCATATTGTTACGTTGGAATGCGAGAGGTCTCGATAATTAATTTTTAACGAGACACAAGCCTGGGTTCGTTTCCGTAAGGAACACAGACAAATTGACAAGTCTAGAGATTTTAAATGAAAACGTAAACTATATTGAACAATGGATTTCGAACCAACAACAACAAGTGGTAATTACAAATACATAGAAAATTACTCACAAACTTAACAAGATAGGATACACTTTAAAACACGCTGGTCTTTTCCAACGGCGATATCCCTCAGCGGCCACGACCTTGATGACGACGATTCTCGGTCTGTTGTACCGCGAAATTCACTGGTCCTCGACGAAGTTTCTCGCGATCCCAGAAACAGCAGTCACCTTCTTTCCGGCGATGCTCCAAAATAGAAGACGGACTTCCAGCCACAATAGAGTGAAGCACAAGTCGAACTTCTCGCCGACTAAATATTACCAGAGTCAGTCCAAAATCAGCTTTATAGCCACCAACTCCTGGCGTAACGAACTTCCTCAATGGAGACAGAAATTCTTCACCTTCTCCGAAATAAAGACTGAAAAACTGTACTTTCACAGCAAAGTCCTCTTCAAACTTCTGAATGGAAGTGTAGAATCAATCTTGGTATCGATATCGCAATCCTTCAGAAATTACTGGCAGTTGAGCACTGACGAAATATAGTAGAATGGTATAATATGTGTCGTCGCTTGTATTCGTTCAGAAACTGAGAAACTCTCCGATCTGGGCGGGTTTTTATACGATTCGCCATGTCAAGAATCATCTAGATCTTTCTCGATACACTTGACCCAGTTTCTCTATTCTTGGAAGTCCTTTGCATATCTAGCGAACGTTCCAGAGAATCCACGAAGATGCCGTGCACAGCTTACACGCGATTCCACGTAAACCGACGCTAACCCGAGACCAGCGTGTCATCATAAGGAATATACCAGAACAATCGTGTATTATAACATTCTGACACGGTAACCCGACCTAATTTCTCAAATACTGATTTATCACATAGGCAATTTCAATTACTCTCCACATTATAACATTAGGTTTCTCAATAGCAGTGACTAGCGTTAGGCTACAATGGGCCCTCGTAACAATATAAATATCCAATTTAGCTCTTAAACAGTTGTTACTACTACTATATATTATGCAGGCCCAGGGTTCGCATTAGCCAATGGAATAAACGATTAGTAAAAAGCCACTTGCGATTATTATTTTTTAGTCTATAATCCATTAACATGTCGTAAAATTCCTTGTCAGCCCTTCCTTCTATGAATAAATGAATAAATAATAATTGTGAGAATTCTTTCAATTTCTTCCACATGGTAGCCTAACACCACACTAAGTCAATGAGAAATCTAGCTAAGCCTAACCATCTGTTTATTTGCTGAAATTGTGACGCAGTAATAAGATATCCATGGAAATACTTCCATTATTGCTGTTAAGTAAGACCACATGGTTGCCTAACACCACACTAAGTCAATGGGGTAATCTAGCCTAGCCATCTGTTTATTTGCTGAAATTGTGACGCACTTATAAGATATCCATGGAATACTTTCGTTATTGCTGTTATCTTCAACCACATGGTAGCCTAAACACCACACTAAGACAATAGGAAATTTGCCTAAACATCGGTTTGCCAAAAAAATCACACTTTGCGTAGGATTCCGGTAAGATATTAGGAACCGGGTAGTATCGCGTCGGGCGGGTACCTTCGTTATTGCTGTTATCTTCAACCACATGGTAGCCTAACACCACACTAAGTCAATGGGAAATCTGCCTAACCGTCGGTTTTCAACAACAACAAAATCACACTTTGCTTGAATTCAGGTAATAAATTAGGAACCCGGTAGTATCGCGCCGGGCGGGTACCCAGATACCCTGTGCAAACACTTATTTAAATGTTGACCACAAATGACCTTTTACCTCCACCAATTTCAACAGGGTTCTTGCATGGGCGTCAACAGGTGGGGGACGGGGGACATGTCCCCCCCACTTTCAAAAGTGGAGGGGATATCATATCATTTGTCCCACCCACTTTTCAGAGCAGTTATTAAAACAAATCACATGCATATGCGCGATTTTCTATTTAAGGTCAAGAAATCTGGACTCCCTGGGCCCCTGCTATCTATCACTTGCACCGTCATTTATCTCCCATTCTCCCAATATCCTAAATCTGCCCATTTAATTCGTTCTGGGGGGGGGGGGAGACCATTCGAAAGTGTATTGAATCTTGCACACATGTTGTTTGTATGGGTTCCAAGGGATTAGGTAAGCCATACAGGTAGATGGTGATGAGTTACTATGTTCATATCACTACCTCCAGTCCCTTGGACTGGACAGACGAATACGGGTACATGTATTCACCGGATATGGTAGATCTTTATTGTTGAGTGCCAGCTAGGCGCTACACACGCTCTGCGCGGTGCCTTTTTCTGATTATTATTATTAAAGTACCTGGGCACATAACAACTGACGTCTCGCACCTACATGCATGTATTATATTTACCACTCCACTCATCCCGGAGGTGACGGCGCCACTTTTTCAATATTTCGTTTAAGATGGACGCTGTGTAATTCGTCTCCCTTGGTGTCAGAACGGCATCTTTCTACCAGTACTTTCTGTCGGAATTTAGTTTTGTGAGACAAAATTTCTCCTCACAGATCTGGTTCTGATGTAACTAAAAACGACTCAGGAAGGCCATCTCCTGCGATCTAGGGGGTCAAAATTTTCCGGTACGCTACGCGCCAACCAATGGTGGCGCTCCGCTTAGATAGTATAGTGTCCCCCTCACTTTCTGAAACCTGCTGACGCCCATGGGTTCTTGTGCTCAGCAAGCTGAATCTGCATGTACCATGTATGAAGTTCAACATCACCATCGCATATATTCCTTTTGTCTCAGGCAAGGCATCAAAATTAATTAAGAGCTTTCAAACTTCCAACATTCCATAAGTTCTAACAATGTACTACACTACATATATATATAGGATAGAATTCACCCTTACCTTGGTTCCCCAATACGCATTGTATTATCACTCCTGCATACACTATATATATATAGGATAGAATTCACCCTTACCTTGGTTCCCCAATACGCATTGTATTATCACTCCTGCATACACTATATATATATAGGATAGAATTCACCATTACCTTGGTTCCCCAATACGCATTGTATTATCACTCCTGCATACACTATATATATATAGGATAGAATTCACCATTTACCTTGGTTCCCCAATACGCATTGTATTATCACTCCTGCATACACTATATATATATATAGGATAGAATTCACCCTTACCTTGGTTCCCCAATACGCATTGTATTATCACTCCTGCATACACTATATATATATAGGATAGAATTCACCATTTACCTTGGTTCCCCAATACGCATTGTATTATCACTCCTGCATACACTATATATATATAGGATAGAATTCACCATTACCTTGGTTCCCCAATACGCATTGTATTATCACTCCTGCATACACTATATATATATAGGATAGAATTCACCATTTACCTTGGTTCCCCAATACGCATTGTATTATCACTCCTGCAGACGATGTCCTGTCTGGCATTCTGTGGAAATTGAGCCAAGAAACCAACACTGGCCATGAAGAAACATCCGTTGATATAAAACAGAATCACCGCGGGATATCGGCTGGAGTTTTTCCAATCTGCGATGAAAGTTGCCTGAGAGAGAGGGAAAGCAAAAAATGGACCACACTGTTAAAACCACTTGACTGATATATAAGTTTAAATTTATCTGTACTCCACTAACGAGCTTTAGATCTCAATCATTTTACATGTCAGGATCCTATATGGCTATGGTACCTGCAGGATCATTGTTATTATCTCCAAAGTTTACATGTTTTTCCAAAGTTACTGCCAACTTTTTCCCAGAAGTTTTAATGAGTGTCACTCAGAAGTGCAGCCATATACTTCTTGGGGGGAGGAGGGGCATTAGCTACCTGGTACCTCACCCAAGAAAAAAATCAGGGGGGCTCAGTCCTCCTAACACCCTTCAAATGGCAGAACATATTACAAAGATTCGTAGTGTACAGTGAATAACTGATAGTGTATGGGTAAATGTCCCTTAAAACATGCTTCAACATTGTTTCAATAGTTGTAAAATATAGCAACATTTTGCATCTAGGCACCTTTCATTTAATAAAAAAAATCCTTGAAGGAGAGGGAATGCCCATCCTCTTAGACTTATACCCTAGATGATTTAACATTGCCTCCCCCCCCCCCACCGGAACAAAAGTTGGTTGCAGCCCTGGTACAGTAGCAACGCTTCTAAGGATGGTAGCCTAACATTACAATGGTACAAGTTTACACATCACTGACCCATTAAATGACTATTTGCCATATCTGGAGATAAAATTGTTGAACTTTAAGAATACGTCATTAATTTGACTAACCAGACAGCAAGAAGGCTTAGTGGTTCCTTGCCTTATAAGATGATAATACATGGAATCCCTTGATTGATAGATCAACTGAGAAAAATGTGTCCTAAAGTCATGTACCAGAACATCAAAAATTAGTTCCAGATAACTTGACCATTGCAAAGCTATTTACCCTTCCAAAAGTTGATGACAGCAGGGTCATTAGTGGAAGTGGAACACTTAAAAGACCAAAAGGTCAAACATGTGCAGCACAGCAGGCTTGGTGCAGAAGTCTAAATTATAAATACTGTAGAGCATGCTAAGACAGATGGCAGCCTGTTTTATTCAGAATTACGACTAAAAATATCTCCTAATGAGCTGCTCTATTTATTTACCTCAAATTCCATCTGTAAGCTTCTTTTAAAGACCAACTATGGAGACTTTTCGATGAACCTAAAATCCCACCATTTTGCACATGTATGTAATCCTTAACTCACTCAGCTTTTTATGAAACCTATTTCAGACATTCCTGAAACATTCCGAAGACATCAGGTGACCATGTGACGTCACTGTTTGTATACCTTACTCACAACAATACTTTTAGTGTGTAAAGTTGTATACTTGAGCTGCCAAAAACATCAACGATATTACTCCTTTTCCCTCGAAATGCCACAATTCTGTGTTGTTGGAGGTTGCAGTTATACCTCACTCAACAAAAGCATCAGATTTTTTAGATTTCCGAGTACAAGAACCGACGTAAAACATTCCGAAGACATCAGGTGACCATGTGACGTCACTGTTTGTATACCTTACTCACAACAATACTTTTAGTGTGTAAAGTTGTATACTTGAGCTGCCAAAAACATCAACGATATTACTCCTTTTCCCCCGAAATGCCACAATTCTGTGTTGTTGGAGGTTGCAGTTACAGTATACCTCACTCAACAAAAGCATCAGATTTTTTAGATTTCCGAGTACAAGAACCGACGTAAAACGCCGCAGACTTTGGATCAATTTTGTGAGATCCGCGCGGAAAGATTTTTCAACACCAGGAGTATCTCATGCCCATGAGTCCACATGCATGACCCTGCCTCTGTGTATGCTGCAAATGTCTCATACTGCGAAAATTATATACTGTCGATAGCTGTGTCGGACATAGCTAATGTGAAATTGACCCTTTCAGGTCTCCTCGTAAACAAGCTCTGGACGTCCTTACATGTAAGAGATGACCGTGTATATACCATGCCTAAGGTAGCATTGTTAGTATATGTAGTAAGATGGCTCACAGCATGAGTAAATAGTCATGTTAGGATTTCATCGCATTTACCTATTTCCTTTGTTGTATTCCAGTATCGTGAGTTTGTGATACATTGTGTTATATTGTCCCTTATGTTTATTCCGGCATCTGCATGGTCCAAGGAGTTGCATAAAAACGGTTCTATGTAGCGATCGGACGTTTTATTTCGTTAATGACTGTCTTGTGATTGTGATGTTACTGGTCAAGGCCTGTTTCAACTAGACCTAACTCTATGGAATTACACAGAGTCACGGTAGTATTTCGCCCAGGATTGAACGAGAAACGTGGATTTGGATATTCACTGCTAAATTTTGGTTATTGAAAGGATACTTTTACTGTGTTTGTACTTTTGGATATTAAAATGAGTAAGCACTATGTTCAGCTGAAGCTTAGTCATGTATATGCTACCCTGATCGATTCGGGTCAGCGTCTTCTCGTAGTTGTTTGATTATGTTTAGTGTCTTTTTGATAATTCGTTGACAGTAACGTAAGCCATTTCATATCACGCATGAGGCATCTTTTAGGTCTATTCTTCTGTTCAGTTTACGATATTTTGCGATCAAATTGTATTACGGAATCGCCAAGCTGCTTGCATGTTTTACAGAATATTGTACCGTACGGACCTATTGACGCTCCTCTATGTAAAAGATGCTTCTATTTGAGTGGAAATTTTGCTAATAAAATAACCAATTTAAGTAAATTGTCTTCTTAAAATTGTCTTAAAACTATTTGTTACCTTCATGTGTTCTTGTTTTAAGCTAACAGCTTTTCAAACGCTCGAAATTGGAAGTCAAATACAGTACAATTGTTCGCTATCTGTGTACAAACAGTACCTATATCAGCGTTTGATTTTCGCGGTATACAAACAATGACATCACACGGTGACCAGAGGCTCCTTTGGGTCAATCTCTGTTTTCAGACATTCCAGAGGTTCATGTCACGTGACTACCCAAAATGTCCATTTTCGTGGTCGTTTTTTGATGGGTTATAGTAGGTTTTCGAAGGTTATTTTTTACACATGTTGATTATGGGTATGTAAACTCCCAAATCAATCGAAAATCCCCCCAAAAAAAATTGTCTCCATAGTTGGTCTTTAAATACTTTGTCAGACAAGCCGAGGATTACACTGCTGACCTTCAAGATCTACAATATATGCTAAATATTGTAATTGTCATAGAATAAATTAATCAACTCATCATGTGGTAAAATGCTAGACGAATGCAAATATACAACTGTTTGTCTACACAAAATGATACAATTAAGTGTTTCCATAATTTGTTCTGAACACATTTTTAAAACAAATTTTAAAAGACATGAAAATTGCTAGAATGCAAAATCTGCTGGGACAAAATTTTTCCCTAAAATAAGTTGTCTTTACTGTCACTGCCTCTGCAAAGGAAAATAGACAGTGGTATTGCCTGAAGAACCACTTGTCAGTAAACTTGATGGTTCTCTGAAAACATGATAGTCTGTGTCACCATGACAACACTCTGAAGATAATATGTGAACTCAAAAGGGCTATTAGTAAGTATACTGTAGATATATAGCAAAGTATGGTACATCATATCAAAGGTCTGTGTCACCATGACAACACTCTGAAGGTAATAAGTGAACTCAAAGGGCTTTTAGTAGCAGACAACAAGTAGATATAAGCATATGATGAAAATCTTCTGATCCTGTATTAATTTCATGATCGTTTTAGTGCAAGGCAAAAAGATGCTTTATAAGATCTTATGGTGGCTGACCCATATACTGTATCTGAGCAAAAATGCTGGAACTTTTCCTACATCCTTAGGTCAAAAACCACATCGTTGATGACTCATAGCTTTTTGAATAATAAAGATATAAACCCTTTCACTTAGGTAGTCTAATCTCTTGCAAATACTAGTGCTGTCCCGATAATCATTTGCGATATCGGTACCAGACGATATTTGCAATATCGGCGACATATCGGTCTTGGTAAAATTTAGCCGCATTGGCAATAACGGCAAAATGATATTAAACCTTTTTTCCCACAACAAAGCCACTTCTTGTTTCTTGCGATGATTTATTAATCTGTTCTAATAAAATATGTTGATTAATAGCCAGTGGTCAATATGCCGATCCACTGGTCAAAGAAACAAGACGCAACTTCTAAAACATATTTACATATAACGATCTGTAAATAGACCGGTCAGGCCACTTAAGATTTGTACGTAAATAGCAGTGCTAAAATAAATTTCACCAATATGGCCGCTGTATAATACAACATAATTTAACCGGTTTTGCCCAGGTTGCAAATATTCTTGGCAAGAATTTAAGAAATTTTTGGCACAATCAGAGTTGTAAACATGGCATATGCAGACCTAGCAACAATGCACTGCTGTCAAACACAATGTAACAACTAACAAGTAACTTACGTGAAAACATTTGGAAAACTATATAACTACAGTAGCAGCCTATCACACTAACAAGCATGGTGCTTTTAAGGCTAGGCTGAGAGTAAAAGTTATAACATGTGGAAACCCCCTATTAAATCATTCCTAAAAAAATGTGTATATATCTCATTAAAAGCTGCAAAGAGTATCATGAATGCAGTTTGTCAAAACATCAATGACTGATGAAAAGGTTGTAATTTGAGATTCAAGTTGCATATCACAATTTGTTGCTGGTTGGTTTACAAAATATTTCAAACACAAAGCACTTGCTAATTATGGCTAGACTTAGTTGTTAGTATAGCCGGCTAATGGTAGGATATAATTTTTTACAAAAAATAAAAATTGAAGAAAATGTTTTTGTTATGATTGTGGTAAACACAAGGGGTAGTTCAAGTTTTTAGCCAGGATACGCTCATGTCTTTTCTACATGAAATCAGTTTTATTCTTCGCACGATGTCATCTTGAAACATTTTTTGCTAAGAAATTTGTGACTCAATTTTACGACAGTTTGTATAAGACTTGCAGCCTAAGTGTTGAACGTAGTTAGTCAAACAGAGTAACGAATCATACAAAAGAAGTAACAGGAAAGATAGGCTTGTGTTTTTCAAAAAAAAACAATGCTAGCACACAGTTTCATACATATCAACTTGGTGGGGATTTTTTGGTGGGGAATATGATCGTTCATTGAAAAGGAGGTAAAAGGACAAGTGTTATAGAATATGCACATATATTCTTTCTTACTAATTTACTTACGGCATTTCGCAAATGGGAGTTAGAAGTGGTTACTGTTTGTGAGTTGTGCAATCGCTAATAACTTACAATAGCCGATTATAAATACTGTTGTTACTTTATGTATTAATGAACGACTCGAAGTGGGATTTGACATTCATTCTGGCTGTTTCAAAATCTGGGTATCGTGCCGAGATCGGGATTGGAGTATGGGATATCGGCCAAAATCGATATTGGTCATATCAGCAGGACACTAGCTAATACTAGATACAGAGATCTGGCAACATCAGGGTGAAAGATGTCATCATGAGTATTTTGCTTCTTTTATGGGGGGGTGGCAGACTTCAATAATTTATCCCCACCGGAAACTAAAATATTAGAAGTTTTGATGATATGTTAACTACTGAGAACATTGAGAGCTAAGCCATGATTCCAAAAGTATCAGATCGTCTCAAAGATAAAATCAACCAAAATAGTATAAAAGGCTGTGTAGAGAAGAGCATCTGCCCTGATGATAATACTAGGTATGAGCCTGGGGTAAAAAAAATCACGGAATTTCGCAAAAATTGTGGTATAGGCTCCAGTTTGCGTATGCTATAGTGTGTTAGGAAAATAGTTTTTGTCCCCGAGGTAGAAAAGAAATCATTGATATTCCGCGAATTCGTGGAAAAAGCTCATGACTGTATTACAGACAATCTACTGTATGTATGTATGTCAATGCACTTCCTGGAGTAATGGAAGGTTTGGCCAGTCAAACTAGCTTACATTTATTTGACCATATCTCGAGATAGGGACAACGCACTAGTGCTGTGCCATTTACACGTTTAAACGTGTAAACGAACGAAACATCGTTTAAACGTTTAATAAAACCTTATGAACGTTTAAACGAAACTATGATATCAACTGAAAATTAAATTACTGGCAAAAATCGCGTATCCATTCCCGTGTTTATTTTGTCTACTACGCGAAATAACAACACAACTTACGATCAGTCGAATCATAAACCGCGAACGTAATCCTACTTTTGTTCCCCCCCCCCCTCCCCGATGTATCCGGCGATATGAATGGCTTAAACTTGAACGCTGTTATCCTTTTGTGAAAACTTCCTGATTCGCGGCACAAGTGTACTTTATATCAAGCCGACAGCGGCGGCGCAGATAATCCAGTCAATGCAAGTTCGATCGAAATGATTACAATCCCTGTCCATCACGTTGAACTCTCCAACCAGACAATACCGGGTCGAATACTCGACTTGGTAATAGTTGTTCAAATACATGATCAAAGGAAATGTATCGATTGGAGATCGTAAACTAGAACACCAATGGTGCAGAAGCTCATACCTTTCGAGCTTAAAAATGTAGGGCCCACAAAACCAATTTTGGGCCCATGAGGGATACCCCCCCCCCCCTCCATTAGCAGAATCCTGGCAACACCACTGGCTATAATTCCAATTTTCCCCTTTAAATCCTATTTTACCCACTCTCTCAAACAATACCACTGACCTACTGTACCCTGTTAAACCTTCTCCCCTCTACCTTAGCAGACATAACTTCACAAGCACTCCCTATATATAACTTCACAAGCTGCCTACATACCTCAGGCTCAAAGACTTCTAAGAATCGGCAAGTGCTGATTGGCTATAGGGCTCTCATGCTTACAGTTCAACAGTTAATAACAACTCCCAGTCCTGCTTTAATTCCACTAACAGCCTCTGCAGAGCTTAACCACAAATGTAAACAAACACTGCAGAAACTGGGAGACAAATTAAAGGAGCTTTGGCAAAAAGTGAAGGCTCAGATTTTTTTTAAACAATGGGGATTAATTGTAATTAATTAACTTTTGACCAAAAATTATTAGGCATCACCTTATTCATACACAATCCAACAATCATCAGTTCATCTTTGAATATGATCCATCAAAATCTTGAGGAGATTGAGATATTTGAAAATATTACACAGAATGACCCCCGATGACCCCCTAAATGACATTTGACCTCAATTTTCCGAACACCCCTCGTAACTCTCATCCCGAGGAACATTGTGACCAAGTTTCATTATAATTGGCCATACACTGTACGAACAGGAGCAATTTGAAAATATAGGGCCGTGGCCCGGGCCACAAAAGACCCCTAGTTGATCTTTGATCTCAAATTCATGAACACCCTGAAGGTAAAACTACCATAGTACTATCGTGACAAACCCTCAACATTGTACCATGGAATCTGTAGGAGAAGAAGCATTTTGCGTATTTCCACAAAATGGCCCATTACGGCCCACAGGTGACCTTTGACCCCAAATTTTGGACCATCTCTGATGGCCCTATACCCAATGGTCCTTGTGTCCAAGTTTCATGAAATTCCATCAAACACTGTGCGAGTGGGAGCGGTTTTACCAATTGTTGACGGATAGAGTGATAGAGTGATAGAATGATAGAGTGATAGAGTGATAGACGCCGCACTGTAACAATAGCTCACACCAGCATGCTGGTATGAGCTAAAAAAACTCTGAAAATCAGTAGAGAAATTACCAATTGTGTACGAAAAGTAAGTTGGTACACCTTTCAAATTTTACAAAAGATCCAGCAAAACACTTTCGAAAAATTCACGCGAAACTGGCAAATCGTGCTAAATGCAACTAATGTCATGTATACAAGGCTCTAGTACACCCATTTATAAATAAACCGTAAGACCACATCTGGTGTTAAGCGGGGGGGGGGGGGAGAAAGTATTTTCTAGAATTTCCAAAAATATGGAAAAAATAATGTCCTACTATAGTTAAGTGTATAGCAAATAGCCTAACCAACTCGTCTGTTACGGATCTCACGTAACTACAAAAACACAACCAATTGTATTTTGCGAACTTGACGTTTTCTACAAGAACATGGAAATAATGTTAAGCATTAGTTAATCATGCCGTGTGGCCTAAAACATATTTTATTACAAGGTTTACTTTCATAAAGATGACCATAGCTTGATATCTTGTGCTGCGTGTATTAACTGTGCCTCGTGTATCATGGGGAATACTCCATGAAACGTTTCTTGGAAACGTGCCAAAATGTTAACAAGCAGGTGTTAGACAGGGGATGAGCGCGCAGTTTGTACCTGGGAAAATTCTGAGCACATATACAGTATCCTACCGTAGTATTTAAGTTAGGTTAAACCGTACTGCAGTTGTAAACTGATGTACATTTAGTGCGCGCTATTCATTGTTAGGCATTCTAGAACGGGGCTTTGCCGAACGTTTTTTGTTTCATAATATCGGAGGTTCTGTAAGTTAAACTTTTTAAAGATTGTAAAACAGATTGAATCTCTTTTCATTTTATAACATAATACAGCTACTCTAACTTGTCATTTAAAATTTTTCATCAGCTTCGTGACAATTTAAATTCAAAAAGTTGTCAGTATTTTGCATCCTCATCTGCGAATTTTTTTATCGCCAGACACGCAAAAAATTCCTTTTCCTTTTCCAGGGTCTTCGCCCCACCAGGGCCCTGGGACGGTCCCCTGGACCCCACGCCTTTATGCTCGGCGTTTTCTCGCGATTTTCGCGAACGTTTAAACGAACGAAAAATCGGCCGTTTAAAAGTTTAGGTCTTTAAACGAAAACTCACAGCCCTACAACGCACTGAAGCCTAGACTACTTCCTCTTTTCTTCTACGTAAGTTTTACAGTGTCCGACTGTCCCTCACCAGCATACCCCTCATACGAGCAACTGCACCGATTCTCGGTGATCACTGGTACAAACCGTACAAGATTCATCGATGGAACTTACCAAAGTAAAAAATGTCAGGACGAGGCAAAGGCTGGCAAGAACTGCAACGAACGTGTGCATCTTGCTGTGTTCACCTTCGCTGAAGTAAACATTCTGACATTGGACACCGCAGCCCTCTACGTGCTCATACCAACTGGCCTCGTTATCCGTCGTAACCAACGGATACTCGCATTCTCCCGTGCTGTTGAGAGTGACTTCCTGGAATGTATTCTGTCGAAGAAAACGAGTATTGAATGTAAATTGCGAACTGTATGTCCTGTTGGTTTTGTGCTGATGTAAAATAATTGGCACAATTATGTTCCATTCAGATTGCATATTGATGACATTGAAATCTGATATTAATTTTGGAGAGTCAAACATTTGTGGTGATTATGTGTATACTGTACGTATAATGTATTGACCTTTTCTAATATCAGGGCCCCGTTCCACAAAGACTTACGCTTGATCTTAAGTTTGATCGATCGTGCGTAAGTCAGCCGATCGAGCGTAAGTTTGATATCAAACTTATCTCCGTTCCACAAAGAAACTTACGCTTGATATCAAGCTTAAGTTTGATCCGATCATGCGTAACTTTAAGTAGTGATCCAGATCAATCGTAAGTATGATACGTTGCTATGGTAAACACTTGTTTTAAATTTGTTATGTTTTTACTGTACACAGTACATGTAGAAGTAATACAATGTGAATTTCATGTACTTTTGCACAAATGGCGTTATTTGTGTATCGGCAAGCTGGTCAACAACGCAATTATCGTCGGATTCTACAAAGAGAGAGAATTTTTAGAGACAGAAGGCAGCCTTTTGAACTTTACAATGATGTTGACATGTACCAAAGATATAGGTTTACTAGGCTAGGCTGTATGACTATAATTAATAGATTAAGGGCCCAGTTAGAACATCCCACCAACAGAAGTAGGGCGCTGTCAGCCAGTTTGCAGGTTTTCATTGCTCTAAGATTTTATGCATCAGGATCGAAAAGTGCCTTAGCAGAGTGTGCCTCTTTACACGGATGCAGCAAGTCATCTGCCTCACGGGCATTGAGGAGGGTTACAAAAGCATTGGTTCAAATCCGGAATGATGAAATTAAGTTCCCAATCACTCCAGCCTCTGTGACCAATGCTCAGAGGGAATTTTTTTTGGTAGCAGGATTTCCGCAGGTTGTGGGTGCAGTAGATGGGACATTGATTGGAATTCACGGTTGTAACTATGGGCCGGATGAGTATGTATTTGTTAGCCGTAAAGGTAGACATGCAATCAATGTACAGCTAATTTGTAGTGCAAAATACAAAATCATCAATGTTGTAGCACGATGGCCAGGCAGTACCCATGACAGTAGGATATTGAGTGAAAGCCTTGTTGGGAGACAGTTTGAGGACCACCAACTTCAAGGGATACTTCTCGGGGACTCTGGTTATCCTCTACAGCCATGGTTGATGACGCCTATTCAGAACCCAACCACACTCGAAGAGACCTCATTCAATAAGTAAGTAAGCTTGTACAAACCAATACATATCGAGGTATGGTATCGTATCATTTCAGCTCATTGGACTATCTAAATTTATACATCACTTTAGATTTGTACAAAAAGCACACACACAAAATCACAAACTCAATATAGTATCAGTTATGACTGTATATTGTAGTTCACCATACGGACAAAACTAGACATAAATTACTTAATAGTGAACAAAGAAATAAACAGCTGTCTTCAAGTTTATAATTATTCTTTAATTGCAGTGCTCAGACAAGGACACGAGCCAAGATTGAGCAAGTCAACGGCCAGCTCAAGAACAAATTTCGATGTCTGCTTGGCGATGGCATGCAAATAGAACCTCAAAGAGCTTGTGATATTATCGTTGCCTGCTGTATCCTCTTTAACATCAGCAAGGACTTGAAAGAGCCACACTTAGACCCCCAGCGTGACCAACAGGTTCAACCAGACCCAGATGAAGCTGGTGCAGCACCTGATAATGTCCATGGGGCAGCTGTCCGGGCAGATATAATTACTAATTTTTTCACCTAAATGATGGTCTTATACCTTCTTCTAACCCTTCCCCTATCCTTTTTTACCCTTGAAAGAGGCAAATTAGTTTTGGCTATACATAGTGTCAGCAAAGAATATGAATGTCATGTCAAACAAACATTTTGCATTTATCAAATACCACTTGCAGTTTTGACATTCTAACATAACAGCTTAAAATCGTATTTTGAATTTAATTTATGTTGACCATCAATTTAGTTTCAGTAGTACACCCAATAGAAATTTAATATCTAAGGCAGATAGTATATAAGCTAAAAATTAGTATCTAAAGTTGACCTACAGTGCTGTTACATAATGGACGGTTCAGAAATGACATTCAACTCAAAGATGGTTGGAAAGGCATTATACAATTCTTGATCATTAATATTATCTACAACTCCCACTCAGATGGTTTGCCTATTAAAATAATAGTTCCTTAGCTTTCTTCACTTGTATATGCAATAAAGCTACTTAGTAAATAAATATATTCCACGTAGAAGAGTACACTATAGTGTAGGCTGTGTAATTATAACAGTGAGACAGTATAACTGGCTTCTTTGGCCTGGAATGAACCTCTTCAGAAATCTTGACCAGTTTAGTTTACTTGATGACATTGTTTATAACAGGAGGATCACTAATTAATGTGACCCAATTTTCTAAAGCCATGGGCAGCTGGCATGAATGAAAGGTCTTGACAACCAGGAGTTTACTAAAGATTGCGACACAATTTTTTAACAGTAATACATAGCACCATTATACTATTAATTATACCTAATTAGACACAAAATAACAGTGAGGAAGGGGTGGGGGAGGGGGTCAAGTATGTATTTAAAGTTACTTTTCAGGACCAAGGGCTGCTGAGATGATTTGAAGTGCCGAAAGAATGCCTTTTTGCACTTCCAAATTCTGTCTGGCTAGCTCAAGCTTTTCCCTCTCAATTTTGATTATTTCCTCTTGTAATGAGGTCTGTATCACTTGGTTATCATAATTTGGGGACAACTGGGGAAGAGGGACAACTGTTGGGGAAAGGGTTGACTGCCTGATTGGTGATGGTGCAGGTGAATCCTGTGAATAGAACAAATGAAAACAATTAATCAATTACAAAATATTCATCAAGGGTACCAAAAACATATTATGTATCATATTAAGTTGGAGTGCTGTAGTTTTCTAGGCTTTCACAATTTGACTTCTGGTGATCACAGATGACCTTTAAAGTTCACCAAAAGCTATAGGCTTCTTGTACTCAAATTTAAATTGGGTATTTTAACATGAATATCATATAAATTGTACCTGTGATGACTCGCTCATAGCAGTCAAAGGGTCTGTCTCTGATGTCCCCAGAGCATTGACACCATCTCTGGCCTGGGGGGCCATTGCCTCTAACACGGCCTCGTAAACAGGGCTGTAGTCAGCTGCTGGCCCTCCACCTAAAATAAAATGATATGAACAATGTTTATCAATTTCCATTTCATTATATGTCAAGAAATCCGTGATGGATGTGATGTGCCAATAATTGCTATTTACCTGTTGCATGTTTTGCTCTTTGATATTTTTTGGCCAGAATCTTGAGATCTGACCATTTTTTCTTTAGCTCAGAGGCACTTCTCTCTGAGGCTCCTCCTGCAACCCTGATGGAATGTGCAGCCTTCTCCCAGTAGCTTTTTTTTCTGTCTTCTACCTGTTGGATATGCATGGAGGTTAAAACACAATTCAGAAAGCCCAACAATATGTCCTTCAGCTACATAAAAGAATTAAAAATCTAAATTTTTATATTGCTTCTGGCATTCATTACAAATTAATTACTATGTTAGTTACAATATCACATAAATTATATATTGCTTTATTTTCCTTTAATATTTTCCTATATATATATTGCTATATTTTCCTAACAGATTTAATTTAAACACATGATTTAATGTTCAATACTTATATTTTCTGAATAAATCTTATATCCATTTTGTGCTATGTCAGGATTCTACTTCTCTTTATCTGTTTACATTATGACAGAGCATTAGGTGATATTACAGGCTATGTTTTCAACTTCAAATAGTGTCATTACGCACACACACACACACACGGTACAATTTACATTCCAAACAGATATGCAGTACACAACATATTCTCAAGTCCCACAATTCTGCTGAGTGCATATTTTTGCCGCAAAATGAAAGCATGCATGTGTCTTAAATAGGAAAATCATTCTATGTCATTTACTCCGACAACATCACACCTTTGATTAATACTCTGTCAATACTAAATGCAAAATGTACTGATTGTATTCAATTTGAAAAAAAAAGAAACAAAGCTTCAAATTGCAAAGTGTGATGTGCAATTAGGCTTTTAAAAGTCTTACCTTCTGTGAGCAATGTCCAGCTCGACCAAACAATTTTTCCCGATTTTCTTTGACAAACTGGCAAAGAATGATGATTTCATGCTGGGAAAAATTCTTCTTCCTGCATCTTTTTTCTTTTGGGTTAGACTAGGAAAAAATGAAAAAAATTGTTACTGTGAAAATTGTCAAGTTATCATTAACTACTCAAGAACACTGTGCTCAAAACTTAATGAGCCAGCCTTGGTAATACCAGGATAAACCCCATGACCTCTATTTTGAGTTCCAACAGTCAAAGGCTATAGGCAAGCAGCACACACAGCTGCTCATCCCATTGAACAGCTTTAATTGTAATAACTTCTAAAGCCATGTCCCTTGAAATATGAGCACTTAAAACGTGTTTGTATTTTGTAGTAGAGTCCCAGCTCGACTTAGCTACTCTGGCCTTGGCTAAGTGGGCAGATAAAGTTGCTTGCATAGTGTGCACCTAGCAAGGAAGGTCTATAATAACAAAATTAATAATAACAAAACACTGCAGGTAAACGGGGTTTAAACCCCGTTTACCTGCAGTGTTGCCTTTCAAAATGTCGACTTCCGATTTAACAATGCTTTAGGCCTAGACTGAAACAATCCAAAATAAATATTTACATCACTAAGGATGTAAACTACCGGTCAGCTCAAGTTCAGCCAAAAGAAACATAGGGTATACAACTCAGACTTTAGTGTGGGTAGGTTAGGCCCTGTAGACCTAGGCTATTGCTGCTTTTATTTTTGTTTTGTGGACATTAAAAAAAAGTTAGGCTAGCTAGGTGACTTTCACTTTTGTTCAGAATTAAGCCTACAAGGGGTGCAAGTGCAATAACTATACCTCTCTTTTTAGTCTGGACTTCATACAGAGTTCCTTTGTACGAAATTGTGACAATTTATCAATATCAGTCAATGATCCCACTGGTAATCATTAGCCGGGTACCATTATAGGCCTAAGTATACTGTATAGTCTTGTAGTACTAAGCCTAAGTCGTCCGTGTAATAATACAGGCGTATACTTATGTAGTTTATCCTTTATACAGTAGTCATTTGCTCATATAAATTTGTGTTACTGCTAGGCCTAAACTTTAGAAAAGACGTAGGCAGGCCTAACGTTGTCCCGGGTATTCCTCTAGGCTCTAGTACATAGCCTACATATAACACTGACTGCCTGTATTAAACTAATTTAACGTACGCAAAGACTACCGAGTTGGCAGATAAAATGCGGTCAACGGACGATCTTTCAATGTTTTTGAGTCGTAACACACAACGAACCAATGCAATCAAATATGGCAAAGGTTATTCTTGTAAAGATTGTGGTTAAATGTTTATTCTGACACATTTATCTGATATTTACTCACCATTTTGATGACATATAATGCGCCGACAGGTTGTTCGCAGTGTCAAAACTTCGGAGACGCAAGTGATTTGAGGTCACGAAAGGTCAAAGTAGCCTCGTCCACTGACCAAATATTAATTAGAATCATGCGTAGCGTAAGTTTGATTTTGTGGAACGCTACTTAACGATCGAACTTACGCTACGATCAATCGCATGAGAATCGAACTTAAGTTTGATCTTAAGATCAAGCGTAAGTTAGTCTTTGTGGAACGGGGCCCAGGTATAACTAAAGCACTAGGTGGACTCTATACAGTGGCACACACAAACAGGCATACAGAGTACAAATTTCTTAGTTATGTATGTGGCCATGCCACCCCCTCCTTCCCACTCCCCCACAGCAATAGTGGGGAAGGTGGGCACAGAGACCATGCTCCCACCAATAATTTTTCTCAGCAATGATTATTTTCTACATCAGCCTTATGCCAACACGGGCAGCAATTTCAGCAAACTTGAATATTGGTCTGACAACTGACCCCCATAATAATCTCAAAGCTGTGCTGGGCTCCATTACAAGTGTTCATATCACAGCATGATAGTTAAACTAGTCTTGTCACAAACAAGATACACAGAGATCTTGGCAACTCTAGCTTGACAATTTGTGTTGGCAGAAAGAGGGGGTAGTTTGACCGGAGGTGACCGGTCAACAGGAGAGGTCAGTGTCAAAGGTTACCAGGTCACTCTAGACACCGTAGCACCAGGGTGCAGTTGTGAGGAGACAGGTGAATTAGTAGCAAAGTAAACAACAAACTTTCATTTCTCTGATGTCACAGTAAGTTAACCGTAAACAACGGTCCATTTGACTTTAAGAAACACAATGTCCCACTATTTCTTTAACTTATTTGAAACTTACATGGTCTGAACAGCCATTTCCATATATGTCATCGTTCGAGCAGTTAAGAAAGGCCGGCCAGCCCTGTCTGATCTCAACTATTTCACAAGGACCTCGAGTTTCCTCGCACATGTCTCTGCCGGGTAATTCCACAGATCCGTTCACACAGTTGGGGGTGTAGAGGGCACAAAGGAGTGGCAGTATCTTCTCCCAGCAGGTCGGCACCTGGCGTAGACCGCTCCACTGCCGAAGCTTGTGAAGGACATCACTCGTGGTCCAATTCTCAGACTCCTGGACGAGAACGAACGTCGTAAACGGATGGTCGATGCTGGTAGAGCCGCAGCTCAGGTTATCCTCCACCGGTACACAGGTAGCCGTCTTTCGGCAGTGGTGAGGAATGGAAGTCGAATTGGAGGCAGTTGAGGTATCGACCGAGGCCACGAGAAGGACAAACAAGATGGAGATGAAACAAACAGCAGTCACGTTGCCTGCAATGCGGTGGTGTCCCATCGTCACCTGGCTACTGTCTCCGGAGTAAAACTGGCTCAAAACTTACAACTTAGATTAATGAAGCCAATAAGGAGACCTTCACCATTTCATGTAGTTTGTCATTCTTAGCACTTGCTGAAGAACTGGGTCAATGGCTTAATTAATCTGCAATATTCAGGAGAAAAGGAAAACAAACAAAGTAATGTACGTTGATTACTTGAGGGATGGAGGGTTAAACATGGGGGGAATTTAGATGAGGGATGGAGGGATGTACATGAGGGATGGAGGGGATATACTGTATGAGAGATGGAGGGATATATTAACATTTGATGGCTTTTCTGACTTTTGCAAATTAACATACGAATGGAACCAGAAGGCAATTTTTTCATTCATGATCAAATATTGTGTTTTGACAATATAAGCCAAAACTAGTTTCTAAAACATTTATTTTCAAGTTTGATCCCATAATTCCTATCATTTACCTATGTGAAACGTTTCGCTGCAACAATTCTAAATTCTATGCATGCACCTGCACTAAGACTACTCAAGATTACTATTCAATTCGAGCATGTGCCATGTTAGTATGCATGACACTTTCGACATATTGGAACTTATGGCGACCCTCTCCCATTCTCCCAGGTGTGACTTCCTTGATTGGAACAAACACACTGTAATTTGTAGTCTAGCCTAGGCCTGTTTCTTTTTTATTTAAAGCAGTTAAATATCTGATACAAATTCTTGCAGCAAACCATAAATCAGTTCACAGACAAAACAAAGTTTTTCGTTGTCGTACTTTTCAGGAACTGACGCTCAGGGTAGGTCTATAAGTGGGCTAGCCTGTAGCCTACTTACATTACAAGTTACATTTACATGTAACATGTTTCTTCCTTAACAAATTTGATTTTTTTTTTTTCTTCTTTTTCAATTTCAGATTTGAATTATTCTTTGTCATGTGGCAAACCCACATCACACTCATTGCATTATTAAGTTAGTTGCATGTGTACATGTCCCGTATTACTACAGCTGAAACAGTCCAACTTATTGACTTCCACAACAATGTCAATTTGAGTACCGTAGGCCCATTCCCTGACCTAGGCCTAACTTATGACTAACGTTATGTGAGCCCTGTGTAAATACTGTATGTATGCTAACCAATATTAGCCTATTGGTTTTTACACAGACGATGTCCCCATCTCACGCATAAAAAACTTAACTTTCATTACCCCTATATGAACACTCCCTTTCATGTAGTGACTAACTCACACCACCGAATATGTTGAAAGTGTACGCGTTTGTTTATCAAACCTTAATTAACTGAAAGAAACTTGAAATAAGTTCCGGGATGTTCAGCCAGTTTCTCGGTCCGACGTCTTGAGAGTTGCATTGTGTGTGCCTTGTCCATATATACCAACACAAGTACTTACAAATTTATACAACTTCACAAACAACTTTTCCCAGGAGCAACATTTACAAGGATTGGTTACATGAGCAACTTACGCAAAGCCTCTTGGATTGCCATTTAGTTGAGCGTGAAGTGTACCGTTGAAACAAACATACTTTGTTATATCCACGCATAACCGGCAAAAATTACGTTTTTCTGTAAAATAATAAGATAAAACTTATAATGATTTAGCTTAGTTGAACTCAAAACACGATTAATAGTTTTTTTTTGTCTAAAATGTACGTTGAGTTGATTTCGTTTGTGTTACTAACTTAGACGTTACAAGAAATCTGAACTTCGGGTCCTACTGTACGCGTACTTACTTCATCCACAGAATATCAAACCGCAAACCAAAAGGAGCGGTTAGTCACGTGACCATGGCATTCTTCGTCGAGTTTTCTTGCTTGTGATAAATGTTGAGAGTTTCTCGAGTACGATTGGTGATTTTTGAGTGATTTAATAAGCACAAAGATAGGTGCGATTTAAATTGATTTCTTTCAATGGAAGTCGATTCCTTACCTTTCTTCCTTCCCATATATTTTTTAGCCAACTGAAAAGTAATGCTTTGAGTTTGGCATGTGAAAACAAATATACAATTTCGTTTCAATGAACGTTCGTTACCCTTGTATCATTTGCTAAACACACATGTGGGCCCGTTCATGCAGGTTGATTTTTACATTTGGGCAGTGGCGTAGGAAGGTACTTTTGAGTGGGGGGGCTGAAGACTGATGGCCGGCCTGGGGGAGGGGTCTAAGGGGAGGGGGTATCCCCCTCCCCTTTGGAATTTTTTTGCATTTCCAGGTGGCCTCAGATGCAATTTGGTGCAATATAGCACACTTCAACACCCAATACATTTTGTAAATAATTTTGCATTTTCACCTGGCCTTATAGATGCAATTTGGTGCTCCAAATGAGATTTTTTTCTCATTTGGAAATGAAAAAGGGGTTTTCTGACTCGCGGAGCGGGGGGGGGGGCGGAATGATACTTCCGCCCCCCATATTTTTCACTGGGGGCTGGCGCCCCCCCCCCCCCCAGCCCCCCGGTTCCTACGCCCTTGCATTTGGGGATAAGTTGGTACAGTATAAAACTTATAATAATTGCTTTGCATCAATTTATGTAATAAGGATGCCCTCATGATTACAGCATATTGTAATGAAAAGCAAGTTTGATATAGTATAGTTTATAGTGAATTCCAAGCCGATTAGAAAGTTAACAATAGCATATTTCAAAGCCAGTGGTGTAAACCGCATCCCTATCACAGTGGCGGATCCAGGATTTCGCCGAAGGGGGGGGGGCCCAGATGGGAAATGCCTAATCGTCGTCCTTGGGGAGTGGTTTAAGGGGAGTGGGTGCCCCCTCCCCTTTGGAAAATTTCACAAAATATGGAGGTCCTCGGTGCAATCTGGTGCTACTTTTCGTGAAAGTTTGGAGTAAAATTTATTTCCAATAAATCATGTATTCATGGTTTTCCGGGCATATATTTGCAATTTCGAGCAATGAGCTGGGATTTACGTCTTTGGGGAGTAGGTGGTGATGCATACTACTTTTTACCAGGCTACTCCAGGCCATTTCATCTTGGATGCCCCATTCCAGATGGAGACTATTGATGCAGTCAGAGTGCCCCTCTCACCTTCACTTTATCAGAATGATGGTGTACTCTTTTTGCAAATTTATTTTACAAAAAATTACACGTGGGATATCATTAAGGTGCAATAATTTCATGTTCTTAAAAGTAGCCTCGTGAGGTCACGCAATATCCAGTCATGGACTCACTTATTACTGATATTCGTGCCTCACCAGTCAACAAAGACTTTTCCAGTCAAGGCCCATTACTCTCACAAAAGAAATCTCTCCGATAGACGGCGACCAAAACGCCACCTATCAACTCAAGGTCCAAAGAGACCCACCTAGACTCCCGGGGCTACTAAACCACTCGGAGGAGATTACTTGATTCTTGGAATCAAGTACTCCAAAGAGCAGGCAGGACACTCCGTAGTATCTGGAGAGAAGAGTTATCCCGCCAAGCTAAAAGGCAACGGGAGAGATTTCTAGAAAAGAAATATGTCCGATCACTGAAAGCTACTAAAAGCTCCGAAAAAAATCCGCACCACCAACAGGAAGCTACAGACTACAAGTAGTCACTCAAAAGCCCAATGTCTTCGAAAAGAAGCAGAAACACTGAAAAAGTTCGTAAAGAACCTATCAGACAGAAACATGTCCAATATAGAGTTTATTGCGCCGGGGAAAGGTCTGAAATTCCGAGCAATTCCAGAAAAACCTAAACGATGTAATCTTCTCAAGTCATTAAAAGACCTAAAAAGAAAAATGAGAATCCGCTTCATCTTTACACAAAAAAAGGAAAAGGGTTACAAAACGCATTTGAAAAAAAAAGCTTTTTTGAAACATTGGCACTTAATCTCGCAACACGCGGAATTATCCAAACTGTTTCCAAAAGAACCGATTCTAGCCTACAAAAAGGCCCAAAATCTCAAAGATTTACTTGTTAACTCAAGGTTTCGTACTAACGAAGAATCAGCTAACTCTCAAGGTTTACACGAAGCTTTTTTAGATGCTCTTATAGTTGCACCATGAGTCCATAAAAACTCGTGCACAGAAAATAGATGCATTTTGAGAACGAGATGCTCATGTCGAATATAAAATATTCAAAGGCCTACTACTGATGAAGCTCCTCCTATAAAAGTTGAGAGCAGAAACCGGTCTAGTTGGTCATAAGAACCTACGCTAGTCTTTCCTACTATTAAAAGTACACTCAATTCACCTAATAGGTGCAATTATGTTTCACCATGAGGAGCATGCTATAAGTTCATGTTCCTCGGGCCCTCCATTAAAAATACTTCAGTCTCTTGGCGCCTACGTTGCGTTAGATAGTGTAAAACCGCCTACACCCCCATTTCATTTTTGAAACTAATAATTTCATATACACACTGTGCGTGCTTCTGTGCAGCATGTAGCATGTATTGCTTTCGTCATATACTCACGTCTAGTTGCGAGTCGTTTCCCTCTCTGCTAGCTTCGTGCTTACCAGGGGCTGATGCAGGATTTGTGACAGGGGGAGGTCTGACTGGTCCAGCCGCGCCTGAACGTAAGACTATCTAAGCGGAGCGCCACCATTGGTTGGCGCGTAGCGTACCATAATTTTTTTGGCTTTACAAAGCCCCCAGATGGCCGGAAACGGCACTTCCCGAGTATTCTAAGCTGAATGTACCTAGCCTGAAAATATGGATCTCATGTCTGCAATTTCTCAATTGATGAAAAAAAAAACAATCTATGAAATATGGTAATACATATCAGATGAGTTGAGATGATACAAAAATCATAATGCCTTTAGCCCCCAATCCCCCTCCCGTTCCGTCACCACTGTTTGATGCAGGGCCGGATCCAGGATTCTGGAAGGGTGAGGGGTTTGTCCTCCAGTGATCCTAGGGTCTAAGGGGAGTGGGTTTTCCTCCATCCATTGTGAAATTCTTGGATATTTAAGTACAACAGGGAACCCCCTTCAATTTAGCCATGCAAAGCACCTACAAAAACTCACTCGAAATGTATCTGCATCAGTACGAGTTCCTATGCAGCCTACCGCTCTGCCACATCACCGCCCAAAAAAATTCGAACACAACCTCAATTTTGAAAATTTTCGGTCTGAAAATTGAGATTTTTAGGCATTTTTGGCACGTGTAGCACACGTGCACACTATAGTTCATTTGACGGAAAAGACACACCTGGCTGACTTGTAAGGATAACCGCCCTTCTGACGTCCTACATGTTTAAAATTGGCGTTTAATTTAATTATTTTTTTCTCTCTCTTTTTTTTTCTCTTTTTTTTTCTCATTTTTTTTTTCATTTTTTTTTGGCCAAGAGCAGGGGTGTCCGGACCCCCCTGGACCCCCCTGGATCCGCGCCTGCTTACTGGATCCGGACTGCCGCGAACGTACGTTTAAAGTGCATCGTGCTCAGTGCTTCCACACTCAAAATTTGTTTTTCCCGAAATGGAATCCAAAATTTCCCGAATCGACTCGGTATTTCCTGAAATTTCCAAAGTGCCCTACGGCTCACCCTACCCAACACCTACATTTTTGTATACAAATAATTTTCACACTTCGAGACTCCATATGATTTTTTTCTTTTAATTTTTTCATCACGCATGGGGCCCTTTCCCTCGAACGCGGTAAAAAAAAAAATCAGGATTTTCAAAAAGGAAGGGCCCGGGCCCCCCGGCCCCCCCCTGGATCCGCCCCTGTATCAAATAGTTTTAGGTATATAGCTTTGGTTGTCATTCCGTCCAATTAACGTATCATATTCATGGACGGGAGGGGGAGCACTGGGGCGATCTGCCCCCCCCCCCCTTTGATTACCGTACTAATCCCTAACTTAAAGCAGGAAAAGTCAATTAAAGCCATATTTTCAGGTTGAATGAAGCTAAGCGACCCCTCAATCTTTTCCCTGAAAGTTCGTCCGCTACACGTATAATAGAATAAAAGTGTCCTCAAATCTCGAAATGTTGACTTTTTATCTCAAAAGTTGTGTCAAATTTTGACGTTTTATCTCAGAATTTTCCCTTTTTTTGGACCTATTTGACCAAAAACATTTGTCCAACTTTTTGACTTTAGCCTAAGAGTCAAAATTTTGAGATAAGATGTCAAAAATTTTGACTAAAAAAGTCAAAATTTGGACTTTATCTTTCCTTTGTCCCTATTAAGCTACCGTAGCTTTGTAAAACATATACTCTCGTTATTGTTTATTTCCTGCAACGTGGTAGGCAATTGGAGCAAAAACAAATCATTTGTACATCATGGTGCTCTGTTAAGTGTAATAATGCTCCCTTTGTGAGAAGTCTCGTTTTTCAAATTCTGCTCCCCCCCCCCCCCCCATTTAAATTTTCTAAAGAAAGACTAATAATGCATCAGTTACGCATGCGAGAAACACTACTTAAGGCTCTCAATCGGTCCCTTGTAAAATCTCTTTGAAACAAACTAATAACTGTTACCAGGTACGTAATATATTTCACTAAAAAAAAATTAAATGTAAATTGTCAGCAAAACTAGTACTTGTGTATGTGCTTAAAAAGCTACACAAGTGCCAGCATTTGGCATCTGTGCACCTTCAAAAATCGAAATATTTCTCACTGATGGGGAGGGGGTTTCCCCCTCCCCTTAGACCCCTTCCCCCGGACGGCGATCAGTATACCCGGCACTCAGGATATCCTGGGCACATCCCTGTAATGTCTTCTCTCTTTTCAATGAATGTTCAGATAATTAGGACGGCGGGCTTGTAATTGTTTCACCCCCTTTCCTTTTTCAAAGAACGCGACATCTGACCTACGAGCCGAGTGTTCCTCAGCATTTATAACCACTTCTTCAAGCGCTTGTATCGCCAATACGTGATATATTATTAATAAAGAAGAACCCAAACAATGTCACTTTCTCAATCGTGATACTGAAAGAGAATTTGCGAAAAGTTTGTCTTGTTAAGACTGTTTGGGAGACTGGTTGTTAAAACCAACCCTCATTTATCTATTCTCAGTTTGGTTTGGTCTTGGTCCAATGAATAGAGATAAAAAAATACTTGAGAAGTGACCCGGTTTGAGGGTAACACCAGAGAATTTTAGTAATAATTTCACTTGATATCACAATTTCGACTAATACACATTTCTTATCTACGAATTTCTATTTTTTCCATCAAATTTCGACTATTTCTTCACAACTTGTTCGTCTTCTTTATCGGAGAAACCAACAGTTGCATGGCTATTTTAACTATATTAATATTGATCTCAAATTACTTTAGTAGTAGTAGAGTATGTGGATTCTGCATCCCTTTTGTGGTGGGTAAATGTGTGGGTAAATGTGGCGGGTAAATGTGGAGGGTAGATATGGTGGGTAACTGTGGTGGGTAACTGTGGTGGGTAAATTGACAGGTAGTAAATTGATTGTAATAATATGCGTATACATAGTGTAAAAGTATATATAGGTTTTTTTTATTTTTTTATTCAAGTATACTTGTATCAAAGTAATCAGTACAATAGTTATTACGCAAATGGCTATTCACATATATTGAAACTTAGATATTTTGTAACGTTAATTATGATCGGATTGTACTGTTACTGCCCAAGGTTAGGCTAGGTTTACCCTTATCGTGTGGGCCTATGTTAGGATACACATGTGAGTGTTACATAGCTTCATGAATTAGGATGAGTAATGGTTTAAGACTATATCCATGTATTTGTTTCAAAGAGTGACTATTACTGCTGTTTGTAAGGTTTTACAGTGAGTCCGTACTGATCTCATATGTATTTCTTAACTAACTAGTAATAGTTCTGTCCATCTGTATCGATTGCTGGTTGATATTGCATTCACTTAATTGGGGTTTGTGCTGTTTACAGGCTATACCATTAAAGGCATTGAAGACTCGCCCAAAACCGCGTGCTGCGCTCTGAAAAAGTGAACTTTCCGTTGCTTGCAAGTGAAGTTTTCTTCTTGTTGCTACATAATGCAGACAGTAATGAAACGTGATACCTTGTTATCTTTTATCTAGACCTGAGATGTCCATCGCTGCTATGTACACTGTGTTGTGGGTATTGACCGTAGCTGCATGTATATTGACTGTACACTAGTGTCTAATTACCGACGGTACCAAGCTGTGTGTGTATTTTCTGGGATCGATGGTGGTGTCTAACACTTTTGTTACACCTCATTCGAAACTAGGTCAGATTACCGGCACGAGACGATTCTTTGTGCGCGAGTCTTCAATGCCTTTAAGCGAGTCATGTGTTAAGTTGGTTTAAAGTTTAGGTTTGTAAATGAACCATTATTAACCAATGAGAAACCGCACTCAAGACATCAAATTACTTTGAATATGTTTATGTATTCCTGTATTATCCTTCGGTTGATAAATTTGATTGATTAGTCCATTAAGATAAATTTATGCATTGGGATGCCTTCATTGTATTAACTTATGCTTAACTGTAATATTACTGCAAGTATATAGTTTGAGATTACTACCCATTTTTGTGTAAGGAGCTCTGAGTTTGTTTTGTCAAAGGTGGTATCTATGTGTCATGTATGCATTCCTTTTTTCATCTGTTTTTCTCGTTTTTTAATTAATACAATTTATGTGTCAAATGTCGATGTTTTCTATTAAAATTTCAGCTATAGGATACTATCCTATAGTTACCCAAAGTTATGCGCAGTTTTCTGTACGTTTTTTTTTAAATTAATAATCGAACTATTTGGAACAACTGGAAGTTTTTTGTCCGAAATGTTGACTGTTTTATCTCGAAATAGGCTTTATTTGTAACTTTAAAATTATTTGCTCCATCACAATAAATGTTAGACAGGGGCGGGGCGCAAATATATTTTTCCCAAACAGGTTTGCAATTGCGTGTCAATAGTCGCTCATGATTGGTCGGAAAGTAACGTCATCACCATAGAAACCTTCAATTCAAGGTTACCAAAATTTCTGCATCAATTCGTTTCAACGAAGATATACCCGTTCAAAATTACCCGAAGCTTTTCGTATCTTTGGAATTGGTTTAGACATACTTAGCACACTAGTTTGCCATGATTGTATTAGCTACTATCTATGTTTAATCGAAGATTCCTCTGAAGGTATTAATCGATAACATCGCACAGTGAAAGTTTTGTACAGGGTACATCACACATGTGCTGTAGGCCTATATGTATTATAACTGTGTACACAGTGCAGTGACGAAATGTATCATACTGCAGACTATACTGTTTCGCGTTTATTCGTTCAAGACAGAGTCTCAGTCTCGATGCAAGGGGACTGGGGCTGAGAGCGGATCAGTCGTTTGGTTGTTTGGTTTTCGTGCCGAGGTTCTTTCCTGGGTGACTTTTCTTAAAAGTATTCATTCAAGACTCGTGAACTCGCGTAATGAAGTTGATTATTAGCGTACCCATTTCACGAAACGACTTCTGATTTCAATAGAGTGGCTCACGAATCTTAGATAACGTAAACACAATGGAATGTAGCGTATGTATCATATGTAAGGTCAACATGTGATCCAAGTAAAGTTGGGGCGTTTGAAGGGAAACCCCATAAGTAGACTTAAATTAATTGTCAGTGTGTTATCCAGTGTATGTCTTCTAACTTCCAGGCGTTGGTCATTATTGGTACTGACGTAACGAGCAATCTGATTCGCTGAAAACTCTGTAATTGCAAACCTGTTTGGGAAAAAAATATTCGCGGGAGGGGCTGAACATTTAATTTGGTCTCTTCTTTCGATAACATTATCACATGGGTGAAGGTCCCTTTTGGGATATCCCACTACTCCCCCCTCCCCCCCCCCCCATACCGTGTTCCAAACCTTCACCTATACGCAATTTCAGGCACCAAACTAACTTTGTTATTTTAACACACAAGAAATACATCCTAGCTGGGTTTTTCTCTTCTTTTTAATCACAGTAATTAATAATGTGCAAGTAATTTAGTTCTGTTCGATTATAACAAATTCCCATCACTTTTTTTTTGCCTTATTATAGTATATCAACTGTTTACGTAAAGGAGGAAATATAAAATGTAAGGCCTGCATAATTGTCAATAAATGCGCATCGTCGTGTAAATTCACACCCGCACAGTTTTGTGTTTTTGATGAAATGGTATTGATGTTGTCTCGGTTACATCTATTAAAACATATTCAATAGTCCATCCAACTTGTTTGAAGAACCCCTTAATGTCCTCTTCAACTCTTAACTATATGTCTTAAATGAGGTCGTATACAGTTGAGAATACGTACGTTCCATAAATTCTGCAGGCATGTTTTGTGAAATGAGCCCATGAAGAAGACAAACAAATAAAATCAAATAAAACAGAGCAACGTTTCTACTAACTTTGTTCCAGACAGCATGTTACTTCGATACTTAGGCCTAATTCAGAAAATTAGTAACCATATACCATCAAGTTGATTTGATATATATATATATATATATATATATATATATATATATATATATATATATATATATATATATATATATATATATATTTATTTATATATATATATATGTATATATATATATATAAATATATATATATATTTATATATATATATAAATATATATATATATATATATGTATATATGTATATATATATATATATATATATATATATATATATATATATATATATTTATATATATATATATATATATATATGTATATATATATATGTATATATATATATATATATATATATATATATATATATATATATATATATATATATAAAGCTATAGCTATACCTACAGCTAGGTCTGTGACGTTGAGACATTGTTGTATTAACAACATCATCGGACACCGCCCTTAACCAATCAGAACTCTGAGCGACAATATGTCCTTTCACCGTTGCAAACTTCGCTTGATTTATTTGGTGATGATATTATCAACGGTTTAGCTGTAGTTGTATAAAAAGCCATCCCGGTTTTTTTTTTTTCAAAGCCGATTTAGATGGTTTTTTCTCATCCAATTCTCTACAGCTTTTTTCGTGTTCATACCGCATTTACATTTAACTCTGTCCATGATAGACTGCTTGAAGTCTTAATTGGCCTGACTGTTGTATACCAGTTACTGAAGGAAGGGGTAAGTTTAACAACAGTAATATATGCTGTACATGTATTGCAATTATCTTACCATATATGATAATTTCGCTTATAATAAGATATATGGATATTTAAAGTGTGTCTGTATAATAGAATACAGTTAGTGTTTTGGGTTTCTTGTCCACATAATGTATCTTGAATTGATAACGAAATATATAAACCGGTATGAGTGTTTAGTATAGGTTGGTGAGTAGAAATATACTGCACGATATAACGATTAAATCATCACTGTTATACTTGTATTGAATCATTACTTATACTCGTATAGAGTAGGGTTACCTGTAATCGTCATTGTGAAGTTGTATCATGGTATTCACATAGTAGATTTGTACCGTGGTATTCACCCTAGTAGATTTTACCGTGGTATTCACCCTAGTAGATTTGTACCATGGTATTCACCCTAGTAGATTTGTACCGTGGTATTCACCCTAGTAGATTTTACCGTGGTATTCACCCTAGTAGATTTGTACTGTGGTATTCACCCTAGTAGATTTGTACCATTGCATTCACTCTAGTAGATTTGTACCATGGTATTCACCCTAGTAGATTTGCACCATTGTATTCACCCTATTAGATTTGTACCCTGGGTTTCACCCTAGTAGATTTGTACCGTTGTATTCACCCTAGAAGATTTGTACCGTGGTATTCACACTAGTAGATTTGTACCGTGGTATTCACCCTAGTAGATTTGTACTGTGGTATTCACCCTAGTAGATTTGTACCGTAGTATTCACCCTAATAGATTTGTACCGTTGTATTCACCCTAGTAGATTTGTACCGTTGTATTCATCCTAGTAGATTTGTACCGTGGTATTCACCCTAGTAGATTTGTACCGTTGTATTCACCCTAGTAGATTTGTACCGTGGTGTTCATCCTAGTAGATTTGTACCGTGGTATTCACACTAGTAGATTTGTACCGTTGTATTCACCCTAGTAGATTTGTACCGTGGTATTCACACTAGCAGATTTGTACTGGTACTCACCCTAGTAGATTTGTACCATGGTATTCACCCTAGTAGATTTGTATCGTGGTATTCACCCTAGTAGATTTGTACCGTGGTATTCACACTAGTAGATTTGTACCGTGGTATTCATCCTAGTAGATTTGTACCGTTGAACTCGCCATTGTTGTACTCGCCAATGTGGATTTGTACCGTCGTACTTTAGATATCTTGCATATCTATAGTCTAGAGTATATAAGTACAAAAAAATCGCTCAGGTGTACTCGCGCCTAGGACCTTGTACTTGTTCTCCTAACAAGGGGAAATTTAATGGTACACGTTCTCATGTTATTGTACTCGCTTGAAATTAAAAGTTTGTGCTTTAAAGACCAGCAGTCCTATTAGAGCACTAAGGCGGCCTTGCATTGTCGCAATAATTATGCATGTTGCTATATATAGAGTGCCGGGATGTTACAGATCTTAGGTTTTATGAAAATGATATTGATCTTTCTTTTGTGTAATATTTCTATAAAGTCAAGGTTTCCTTTTATTCACAGAATGTTAAAGGAGATACAACACCAATCTATAATATTTGTCTAAGTGATAAAGATAACTGCCATTAACAATCTCCCTATGCAGGACAGAGACAAATGTTATGATATCACAGATTTATTCTTCATTCACACACAAGACTGAAGATATTGATCGAGTCAAAGACAATTACTGGCTATAGTTGTATTAAAGACTTTTCTGGCCTATCTTTGTATCTACAAGTATCAGAAATTGAAAAGTAAGACTACTCTGTAGGCAGGGACGTAGCTAAGGCCTGATGATTGGGGGGGGGGGGGGGGTGTAGTGGCTGAAATTCCAACTGGATGGGTTTTGGAGGTAGAAAATTCCGACTGCTGCCTTGTATCCCCCCCCCCCCCCCGCACTAATCTTCAACGATACGGTCAGTGTCAGTCAGACACCCCATCTTTCGCGACTGCACTTTTGTTCCGAACTTTTTTCGATACACTTGTACCTTATGGGGTAAAGTTTTTGCTTATGTTGATATGGCACTTTTAAACTGCCACAGATTAGCATTGAGTGTTTTAATTGTATACCATAGAGACAATGTATATCCCAACGGCGTAGCCAGGAACTTGAAAGGGGGAGCACTTTCTTGCGATTGATATGGGGAGGGGTCTAAGGGGAGGGGTGCCCCCTCCCCTGTGAGATATTTTTGAACAATTGAAGGTCCTTAGATGCGATCTGGTGCAATTTGTTGCCAGTTTCATCATTATCATATGATATCATATTATCAGCAGATTTTGTTTCCTGTTTGAATTCTTTTACATGTTCTTTAACATAATATATCAGAAAGACAAACATAGTGCTCTTTTACAATTTTTTCAGAAGGATGATTCTTGTTTATTGTCCAATGTCTGGACTTTAATACATTTGACGAACTTAACTGATGGACAATATAAACTTTCATATTTTGTAAGACAGCCAGATTTGCAGTGGCTTAAAAAAAATCGTTATCGCCGTGTATTAGCAGTGTAATAAATATTTATAGGAAGTGCGTATCACGTACGATTGCTAGCTTAGCTTCATAACATGCTGTTCGTGCAACAAATAGGAAGAATCAAAGGAAGGATGAGAACAAACGTTGTTGTCGTCGTTGTGCATACGGTTCGTGACATTCCATCGAGTGAGGTTAGGTAGATGTGTATTTTATTACGCAGTGGCCAATTGTAGGTTTGAAATAGGCTATAGGCTTAATTAAGCTAATTGCATCTGCCAAACTAAGTAATTAGTTGAATCAGTAGGCCTGAATGTTATTACGATTATAATCGAGTTAACGGAGCTGACGAGTATTCAAGATCAAAAGAGCACTGACAAAATACCATGCTAATAAAACAACAGTTTTTAAACATTTTTTCGACACTGAAAGGGGGGAGCAGTCGCTCCCTCCTCCCCCTGGCTACTTCCCTGGTATGTCCTGAACTTACTTGAAGCTAGCGAGCAGGGTCGACCAACCCAATAGCAAAATTAAAACATAAATTATCCGAATTGAAGCTGGCGAACGTTGTATTTTTTTTAGAGTATTCAAAGTCATACGAAGTTTTGTATGGTGGAGTATAAGGATCGCGAGATACAATTTCTCAATTGGACGAGGAAAACGTGGTAAATATGACTGATTAAAGGTCAATTTTGATCGAAAATTTTATGTCACTCACAAATTACAGAACATATGAAAATAAGAGTGCGACAGTCAGAACAAATTAGAGTGCGACAGTCGGAAATTCCGAATTGAAGCTGGCGACAGTCGGAAATTCCGACAGTCGGAAATTCCGACTGTCGCACTCAAATTTTCCAACTATCGTCATTTTTACCAAGATTGGGGGTGAGACCCCCCCCCCCCCCCTCTAGCGACGTCCCTGTCTGTAGGCTACATGTACGTTGCTTATTTTAAGTACATTATGTAGTATTGAATTACGTATTATTTTAACTCGTTTGTTTTTTGGGGTTTAAAAGTGATATTGAATGAGGTGTCTCAATTTACCAAGAGGCCAGGGAACCAGAATGAACACTCGGGAAGGGCCGTTTCCGGCCATCTGGGGGGTTTGTAAAACCAAAACTTTTCTTGTACGCTTCGCGCCAACTGATGGTGGCGCTCCGCTCAGATAGTCGTGCCTACAACTTTGAAAATCCATATCAATCGCAAAAAGTGCTCCCCCCCCCCCTTTCAAATTCCTGGCTACGTCGCTGCCCTGGGTGCGTGATCGAGATTGGAGAAATGAGCTCACACATAGGAATATCAATAAGCCAGCTGAGGGGGGCAGTCAAGCATCGTTTCTTGCAGTTAAACTTCGTCTGAATTAGTTGTAATTTTGTTGATTCTACAGTTGTTTTGTTATGATTCTGAGCCATTATGACTTGGAAATTTGTTAAAATAATCATAAATAATCATGTCTATCATATGAATAAGTGCAACTTGTGATGGAAGGTAATAGGCTACATTACATATGTTCATGCAAATCTATATCTAGCGTTTTCTGGGGTTTTACTTTTGCAACCTATTTTGACGGGCTAAGCCCTCCCCATTACTATAACATATATGTGTATCTCTGACGTCCTTATGGCAGATAGCCTTCAAAAGCTTTATCATTTTTTTTTTTTTTGTGATGTTACATTTAAAATACATTTGGAATGTTTACTTATATGTCAATTATGTCCTCTGTGGTAGCCTGCATAATTTCTTAGTTTTTTGTAGATATTTTGGTTGCCTTTTGGAATAAAACGAAGACAGTTTCATCGCAATTCCCCTCAAAGATATCATTGCTATAATGGTGCCAGATGCCTTTACAAAATATCACAACATTTGAACAAAAAAATTACGATAATATCTTCACCACACAAATCATCAGATGATTTAATATTTGACTTAAAACTGAAGAAATGTTCAGCAAGTTTGTTAAAGAATACATCCACTAGAACATCCCTTAAAACTTGACTGTTTACGAGTGTCATTAATTATTGTTTATCGCTTAGTGCCGTTATACATTCAATGTGATGCCGCGAGCATGCCTCATTTAATGCCATATTTTGAGATGCATGGACTAAGTTATACATCTTTGGGTAACATCATTGATTCAATGTGATGCCGCGAGCATGCCTCATTTAATGCCATATTTTAAGGTGCATGGACTAAGAATTATACATCTTTGGGTAACATCATTGATTCAATGTGATGTCGCGAGCATACCTCATTTAATGCCATATTTTGAGATGCATGGACTAAGTTATACATCTTTGGGTAACATCATTGATTCAATGTGATGTCGCGAGCATACCTCATTTAATGCCATATTTTAAGGTGCATGGACTAAGAATTATACATCTTTGGGTAACATCATTGATTCAATGTGATGTCGCGAGCATACCTCATTTAATGCCATATTTTAAGGTGCATGGACTAAGTTATACATCTTTGGGTAACATCATTGATTCAATGTGATGTCGCGAGCATACCTCATTTAATGCCATATTTTAAGGTGCATGGACTAAGTTATACATCTTTGGGTAACATCATTGATTCAATGTGATGTCGCGAGCATACCTCATTTAATGCCATATTTTGAGATGCATGGACTAAGTTATACATCTTTGGGTAACATCATTGATTCAATGTGATGTCGCGAGCATACCTCATTTAATGCCATATTTTAAGGTGCATGGACTAAGAATTATACATCTTTGGGTAACATCATTGATTCAATGTGATGTCGCGAGCATACCTCATTTAATGCCATATTTTAAGGTGCATGGACTAAGTTATACATCTTTGGGTAACATCATTGATTCAATGTGATGTCGCGAGCATACCTCATTTAATGCCATATTTTAAGGTGCATGGACTAAGTTATACATCTTTGGGTAACATCATTGATTCAATGTGATGCCGCTAGCGTACCTCATTTAATGCCATATTTTGCGATGCACGGGCTAAACTTATACATCTTTGGGTAGCATCATAGACCTTGTGAGGGCGTTGTGGTCAAGTGGTTAAAGCAGTCGACTTGTGATCTAAGGATTACAGGTTCGAGCCCTGGCCAGATCATTGCGTTGTGTCCTTGGGCAAGGCACTTTATCTCCATTGCCTCTCTTCACCCAGGTATATAAATGGGGACTTGCGAGGTGACCTGTAAATATAGTTGCGGCATGCGCCCCTTTGTGGCTGCACCTATGGGAAGTCCCCCAGGGGACACGTGGCCGTGGTGCACTGTGGTGCCCCAGGAGAGATATTTTTGAATTGTGCACACTTTGGTGTGTAGGTGTGACAAGTTACCAATGACCAGGGTTAAGTACAGCGCTACGAGACTTTATTGTAAGTTGCGCTATATAAGAACTGAGAATTATTATTATTATTATTATTATTACTATTATTATTATTACTATTATTATTATTATTATTATTTTTATTATGATGTACCCGTTATAGACATAAACATTATCATTATACATAGACGATAGGAAGCTTATATCATCTTTTTTTCTTTGATAAAAAGCATTACGATAAAACTTGTTTCTTGACTATAATTTTGCTATATTTTTAAAATGTGCACACTTACCTTTTAAGGGAGGCTTAAGTACCGATTGATACAAGTTAAACGTCATTTGATTGATAACCATGTTAATAGAAAATATTTTGTTTTCAATTTTGTTTATTATTTATTTGTGCTAATGTACCGTATCTGCAATTAACTACAGTCCCGTGCACTGGTTACGCTTAACTTCATACGCTTCATGACCTTTAAAGATAAGCTTGTTAATAAAAAATACTTTGTTTCGCATTGTTTTTTTGGGGGGGTGGGGGGGGGGTTATTGTTTATTTATGATAATGTACCGTATCTAAAATCAATTAAACGACGTGCGCGGGTTACGCTTAATTTCATACGCTTCATAATCTTGAAAGATAAGCCTGTTAATAACGAGTGCTTTAAAACGATAAGATGCTTATATCATTTAGTCTAATTTGAATAAAAACATTTCGATCAAAATTGTTTCTTGACATTAGTTTGCTATTGTGTGTCTGATTAAAGTGTTTCTATGTTAAGTAAACTTAGCTTTTAAGGAAGGTTTAAGGAATACTATCAACTCGATCGATACAAGTTAAAAGTCATATGATTGATAAGCCTGTTAATGGAAAATACTTTGTTTTCGATTTTTTGGAATTGTTTATTTGTGCTAATGTACCGTATCGGAAATTAAATACAGGCCGTGTACCGGTTACTCTTAACTTCATATACGCTTCATGACCTTTAAAGAAGCAACCTGTCAAATTCTGCGGATATTTAAATAAAACTTGAACTTTGAGTTATCAATGACATCGATAAGTCTTCGAGATCAAAACTGTACTTTTGCTTCTTTCATTGGAGACGAGGCCGGTGACGAAGTAAATAAGATCGTGTTTGTGGTAGATTGATGTATCTTCCGCTCATGCGTGAAGTGCTTCTGTATATATTATGACCAGACAGATAGGAGAGAAGTTGCATGTATATAGGGAACCAGTTTATCAGTATAAACTGAAGTGTGTTATAACACCGTAAAACATGTTACACATGTCAGCAGATGCTTCTGTGCACCCAATGACTTCATCAGTTGGTATTGTGAATATATAAGAGACAACTGTTAATCAGTATAAGCTGAAAGTGTGTTATAACTATAACACCGTAACACATGTTACCTGTGTTACCTGCTTCTGTATATATTATGACCAGACAGATAGGAGAGAAGTTGCATGTAGGGAACCAGTTAATCAGTATAAACTGAAGTGTGTTATAACACCGTAACACATGTTACACATGTCAGCAGATGCTTCTGTGCACCCAATGTACATGACTTCATCAGTTGGTATTGTGAATATATAAGAGACAACTGTTAATCAGTATAAGCTGAAAGTGTGTTATAACTATAACACCGTAACACATGTTACCTGTGTTACCTGCTTCTGTATATATTATGACCAGACAGATAGGAGAGAAGTTGCATGTAGGGAACCAGTTAATCAGTATAAACTGAAGTGTGTTATAACACCGTAACACATGTTACACATGTCAGCAGATGCTTCTGTGCACCCAATGTACATGACTTCATCAGTTGGTATTGTGAATATATAAGAGACAACTGTTAATCAGTATAAGCTGAAAGTGTGTTATAACTATAACACCGTAACACATGTTACCTGTGTTACCTGCTTCTGTATATATTATGACCAGACAGACAGGAGAGAAGTTGCATGTAGGGAACCAGTTAATCAGTATAAACTGAAGTGTGTTATAACACCGTAACACATGTTACACATGTCAGCAGATGCTTCTGTGCACCCAATGTACATGACTTCATCAGTTGGTATTGTGAATATATAAGAGACAACTGTTAATCAGTATAAGCTGAAAGTGTGTTATAACTATAACACCGTAACACATGTTACCTGTGTTACCTGCTTCTGTATATATTATGACCAGACAGATAGGAGAGAAGTTGCATGTACACTGAAAACTTAAATTGGTTCACTGACTAACAAAACGTTAGTCCATCTGGTGCCTCTCCCGACTAACATAGCCTTAGTCAGTTGCTATACCGACTAATTTATTCCTTAGTCAGTTGGATTTCTTAGTCGGTCATCTTAGTCCGTCAGCTTAGTCGATCAACAATTTTTTAGTCGGTAAATGTTTATTAGTCAGTTACATTAGTTGGTGACATTAGTCGGTCTTTACCGACTAATTTATATGAGCCACCGACTAGTTTATAGCAGGTTTTACATTAGTCAGGATGGTGACTCTCCCGACTAACCTTTCTTAGTCGGTATCGACTGACTAGTTGCACTGACTAGATTCACTGAAAGAATTAAACCCGACTAGTTTCACTGACTAGTATCACTGAAAGAAAAGAGAGCAGAAGAAACACAAATAATGTGTACGTTGGCAGTATTTATTTCTGATAAAACTTCTGATGTCTACAAAAGGCTGACTTTCGACAGATAGAGAAGAAATCACTGTAAATAAAATCTGAAAATCTAATTTTTTTTCCAACAAAGTTAAGACAAGTTAATGGATCAAACATGAATCGCAAAAGTATAGCACTGCACAATAATGCAAAGTTGAGTCTTGGGCAAGGGTTCCTCATGACTTTCGTTTTAAAGTGGTACCCCAAATCGACACCAGTTAAGTCTTCACGAACAAAGAGTGTTTCTCATAACTACAAATGGCCTCCCACTTGTCTTCAGGAAGCCAAAATCTGCACCATTATTGACCTGTGAACAGAAAATATGATATACGTGTAAGCACAGATACAGATATAGCACATGATAACTCACATTATCATAAACATACATTTACATTAAAATTTTATAACATATTGGGAGGTATACATTTAAATCTAGGTCCCTCAAGTTATAAGCCAGGAATAGCAGCTTTACCAAATTATTATTAGCTTTGCACAGCATAACACCAAGTTATTTCTCAAAGCTTAATAATTATGTTAATCATGTTAATAATGATCCCAATAGACCGGGATCCCAGAGGGTTTGGTTAGCTGGGAAGGTAACCAATTGCCTTGTACATCACAATGTTCACAGTGCATTCCTGTATATGAAACCAGACGACTGGCAAACCGACTGTGGTGGGTGTGGCTGGGAGAGCAATTTTAAAGTCACCTGATAGCTAACCTAGATCAGTTTTCATGGTAACACATCAAAGTAAGTACAATATGTCAGGTATGGCCCCAAGAGCAACAAATGGCCATTGCCAGTAATTATTGGTGGTGGGGTACCCCTGCCAGTGATCTATAATTGACCCCTCAAGGCTGACCTAGGTCAGCTCATGAGGTAACCACTTGAAACCTACTGGAAAATGTTGGTTAGGGCTTCAGATACAACTGATGGGCATTGCCAGTAATTTTTATTGGTGGGGTACCCCTGCCAGTAGACCCCCAAAATGCCCATCCCCCATTGACCTAGATGAGCTCATGATGTAACCAGTTGAAAACTACTGGAAAATGGTATCACTTCATATGTAAGGGATGGGAATTTCCAGTAATTTATATTGGGGGGGGGTACCCCTGCCAGTAGACCCCCAAAATGCCCATTCCCTCATTGACTTAGGTCAGCTCATGAGATAACCAGTTGAAAAATTACTGGAAAATGATAGGTATCACTTCATATGTAAGGGATGGGCATTTCCAGTCATTTACATTGGTGGGGTACCCCTGCCAGTAGACCCCCAAAAAGCCCCCCCCCCCCCTCATTGAAAACCAGTTGAAAACTACTGGAAAATTATTGACAGGATTCTATATGTAAGGGATGGGCGGACTCTGGCAGTGGTGGCCCACCAATATAAAATACTGGAAATGCCCATCCTTACATATGAAGTGATACCTATCATTTTCCTGAAGGTTTCAACTGGTCAAATCATGAGCTCACCTAGGTCAATGAGGGGATGGGCATATTGGGGGTCTACTAGCAGGGGTACCCCACCAATAAAAATTACTGGCAATGCCCATCCCTTGTATCTGAAGTCCTAACCAACATTTTCCAGTAGGTTTCAAGTGGTTACCTCATGAGCTGACCTAGGTCAGCCGTGAGGGGTCAATTATAGATCACTGGCAGGGGTACCCCACCACCAATAATTACTGGCAATGGCCATTTGTTGCTCTTGGGGCCATACCTGACACATTGTTCTTACTTTGATGTGGTTACCATGAAAGCTGCTCTAGGTTAGCTATTAGGTGACTTTAAAATTGCTCTCCCAGCCACATCCACCACAGTCGGTTTGCCAGTCATCAGGTTTCATATACAGGAATGCATTGTGAACATTGTGATGTACCAGGCAATTGGTTACCTTCCCAGCTAACCAAACCCTCTGGACTCCCGCTCTACAGATCAGTGAAAATTTGACCAAACTTATGAAGCTTGCACGTAAATGATATACTAGACTGTTTTTTTTTTTAAAACAGGTTATGAAAAGTATCTTAAATATCATTAAACAGTTAGGTACAATAGTTAAACTCACTCTTCCATCTTTTTTCTCTATGGTACTTGTTCCTTTGCTTTTTGGACTCTTGGATAAACTCTTTTGTTCTGCGAAGGGTACCAATATATCATCTTAAAACATGTCTTTAAGCCATATATAACACAGTTCTCCTCTTCTGTTGTTGCCTCCACACTGGTGTCGTACATCACAGGAAAGCTCACCCTTGACTTAGATATTTGGCTTTTCAATTCCTGCTGGAAGAAAGAAACAGCAAAGTATTCATCATTTGAAAAAAAAAAAAAAAAAAAAAAGTTGTCACCACAAAGTTATGTGAGATTTGCTTCCACTATAGTCTCAAAAAACAATCCCAAAGTTTGAAGCAGACTGTATAAAGCTGAAAATTTGAACGAGAGTGTCATCACCATTGCAACCAGAATCAAATGCCCAGAATACAGAGATAATAAAACATGGGCTAAATCTTTGTTTGTTTTTATGATCTTTAAAAATATAAAATTTTAGAAACAGAAATGCACTGAGCCAACTTATTTATAGGCCTAATCGTTTTTAGTTGTTATTTTGCTTGCTCACATAACAAGCCTGTGTAGACCTAGGCTAGAGGAGAATCAGTACTTTGTTACACTAAGTTTGTCTTCGGTCGTTTTGATATAGTCTTACTAGTAGTACTAAAGTATATATTGGACCGGCGAAGACTAGAGAATACCCAGAGTTTTAGCAACTGCGTTAAACTGTATCATCTGATCTATTATTTACGCCAATGAGTTTCATTCAATCTAGGATCAAAAAGAGAAAACTAATTAATCTTAACCTTTAAACTTTGCTACTAAACAGATATGCTTGAATTACAAATAAATGTCAAAAAAACATCATAATCTAAGAATCGATGCATATACATAAACAGAATAATTTGAATTCGCGCAAGTGAACCCTGCACTACATTGGACAGAAAAAAAAACGTGCAATTAGACCAAACTAAACATACTCAATTTTCCGTTACTTCTACATAAAATATCAATGCAAATACAACAACTTACTCTTTTGGCAGTATACTAAAAGCACATGTTATAATAACTTCAGACTATCAAGCTTTCTTGAGAAAAAACGGTTAATACTTCTTACAGTAAGCAAGTCGACCGTGAAGGAATGTCGCAATTGTTTCCTGGGCGTGACCGGAAATTAAATACTAAAAAATGATAAATGAAAAGGTTAAATAGAACTGAAGCGTGCATCCTGACTGCTCGCAACATATAATACCGCTGACTAGCCAACATAATTTGTTCAGCCTACTGTGACTGTACGTTTGAAGGTCTAGCCTTGCTTATTCAATATCACAAAGCCTACCCATTTAGATTCACATGGGAAATTACAGGAAATCTTTACCAAATGAGTGTAGACTTCAAATAAACTATTGAGCCTTATAGTTCCAGCATTTGTTTGGGAATAAATAAGAAGATTATGTGCCACTGTTCAATCTAGCCCAATACACACATAACACATTGTTAATTGGTGTTTAGGATGCACACTTTAGTGTTGAGAATGCACTGCAGTACCCAGTAGAAGCCTATAGGCTACTCACTGTCATTGCACTTGTGTATTGCGAAACGCCAACGTGACAACGGTAGCGTTACACTAACCATAATACAGTACTAGTGCCAGTGGCCTAACAATTAACTTTAATTTTACCTTCAAATTAAAGGAATAACAGGTAGGCCGATGATGCAGTTAATACCTCCATTCTTCTAAAGACCTTCTTGGGTGATTTACGGTTGAAAGTTGCTTAGAGTGATCGTATGAAACTATGCCAAGCCCAGCAAGCTGCCGTTGCCTCTCGGTTTCCAAATTGAAGTGAATCGAATTGGGTTAAAATACATTAGTCTGTCGACACCGACTAAGCTACGATTATGGCGTAAATCGGGTGTCCGTATCGTTCTTAGTCCATGGGTTAAAATACCTTAGTCCGTCGCCACCGACTAAGCTGCGATTATATTTTCCTTAGTCAGTGTAAACTAACTAAGAAGCAGCGATGAAACGAAGATTTTTGCTAGTCCGTGTGCATTGACTAACGTTACAGACTAATTTAACGTTAGTCCGTGGCAATATTGACTAGTTTATTTTTTCAGTGTAGGGAACCAGTTAATCAGTATAAACTGAAGTGTGTTATAACACCGTAACACATGTTACACATGTCAGCAGATGCTTCTGTGCACCCAATGTACATGACTTCATCAGTTGGTATTGTGAATATATAAGAGACAACTGTTAATCAGTATAAGCTGAAAGTGTGTTATAACTATAACACCGTAACACATGTTACCTGTGTTACCTGCTTCTGTATATATTATGACCAGACAGACAGGAGAGAAGTTGCATGTAGGGAACCAGTTAATCAGTATAAACTGAAGTGTGTTATAACACCGTAACACATGTTACACATGTCAGCAGATGCTTCTGTACACCCAATGTACATGACTTCATCAGTTGGTATTGTGAATAAGAGACAACTGTTAATCAGTATAAGCTGAAAGTGTGTTATAACTATAACACCGTAACACATGTTACCTGTGTTACCTGCTTCTGTATATAGTATGACCAGACAGATAGGAGTTGCATGTAGGGAACCAGTTAATCAGTATAAACTGAAGTGTGTTATAACACCGTAACACATGTTACACATGTCAGCAGATGCTTCTGTGCACCCAATGTACATGACTTCATCAGTTGGTATTGTGAATAAAAGACAACTGTTAATCAGTATAAGCTGAAAGTGTGTTATAACTATAACACCGTAACACATGTTACCTGTGTTACCTGCTTCTGTATATAGTATGACCAGACAGATAGGAGAGAAGTTGCATGTAGGGAACCATATATAACCAACAGTTTAACCCAAACTATCACAACCTGTTTTTGTAACCCATTCTGTGTAAGCCCTGTTATATTTACACCTAACTGGAAACATTTCTTCCTAACTAATGGAGCATTATGTGGCCGTACGTTCATGGGCTACTCGGGTGAGTGGTGAGGGCAGGGGCGGCTCGAGGGCGTAGGCAAAAAATCCGTGTGACCCTGGGGTTTGGGGGTACTTCCGCCCAAGAAAACCTGAACACTTTAAGCCGTCAAATGATCCATTCTTAGATATATTTAGGATATAAATCCGGTTTATGTTTAGGTCAATACACGCAAGGTTGAGCAAATAAATATACTCCTATTCTTGTGTGGGGGATTGACAAGGGGGTGGTTTACACCTCACCCCATGGATCTACGATTAAAGGGGGGGTATTCAGGACAGATGCAAGTGGGTTCAGCAGACTCGGTAAGGTGAGTTTGAAACAGAATTACTGTATATCATATATGGCTGATTCACTTTACGACTTTTGCTTATGACCTAACGACTTTTTTTCCCTTCATCTTGTGTTTACAAAATATAAATTCTCTCGCTTAAGAAAATCCTGCAAAGACTTTACCTTTTGGGTAAAATAATTGCTCCTAAAATAAAATTAAAATTAAAAAATGATAAGATTGAAGTTAGTTTATACAGGTGTAAAAAGAAAAATTAAATATTCGCTTACCAAGTTTTTCTCTACTTATATATGTAAATGATCATAATATTTACCTATTTAAAAACATTTTGAAGGAATAATTCAAAAGGAAATTTATTCTTTACATGTATACCGTATATAAACATGAAATCATTGACATTTTATATTGACAGTTTGAAAATAGCATCATTTGAAATTACTTTGCTTCCTAAAGAGTTTTGTTTTAAGTGACAATCTATTATGCTGTTTTCATAATAGATACACTGTCACAGTTGAAAAAAAAAACGTTTAAGGTTTTCTTTATTTTCTCCTCTTGATCTTGATGATTGAATGCCGTATATAAATGTACCACAAAGATGTCGCGCAGTTTACACAGTGAGAATGAATCAGGTGTTTTCATAATTCTGCTCCATCCAATATATTGGAGTGAAAATATTGGATAAAAATGAAAACAATGAAAAATATGATATAAAACATTTATTAAACAGCCTGGCTATTCGTCCATAACCATATTCTTCTATACGTTACACCGATTTACTATACCTATCTGTAAACGCAATATTCTACGCTATTATCTGTAAAGGTTTTGTTTCACTTTTCACAAAAGATACAATTATGTAGCAGGTATTTATCCATACAGAGTGATTATCCTGTGACATTCATGAAATTGTTGTTTTTATTGTTTCTTTGTTATTGATAACACCGACAAAACACCAGCGGGAATCGGATTGATATCTTTTATAGCCAGTGATGTATGTGCGACGATATTATCCCAACAAGGAACCTCAATTTCTTCATAATGTTGGTCCTTGTCGAAAATATATCAAGTTAAAAAAACACATTCCAAGACTGCGTCTCGCCTTCAGGCTTTGTTGAAAGTAAAATAAAACTTGCCAGTAACAGCAGCGTGAGACGGGCGTATTGCGATTTGGGACAGACAGATATATCGGAATATATAAGATACTTATTAAACAGTTTGGTTTCATCGTAGGAATTCATGCTTAATTCCAGTTCTACCTTAGTTACCGTAACTGTCGGTTTAAAATTAATTCTGTCATAGAAATAATACCGGCATTCAATAGAATTAACACCGGCTTTGAATATAATGCCAACTAAACAAAGATTTAATAGCGGTATTAATTATATATAATAGCGGTATTAATTATATTTAATACCGGTAATAATATCATTATTATTATTATTATTATTATTATTATTGCCCGTATGGCCTACCAAACACGGGCACTAGGACAAAGAGCCGTATCTACGGTACTGTTAAAAAGATCTGCATTGTCAGCCATTAGTAAGACATTCTGAAAAATTTGGTGGGTAAGTCATGCCAATTCCTCTCTACCGCCCCCCCCCCCCCCCCCCGCACACCGGCCCTGGTCCAGACAATACAGGTGCGTTATAAGTTTTGTACCTCATCTGGTAATTCAGTTTTCGGTATATAGTCGATAGTTTCGAATTTATATATATATATATGTCATGTAAACGCATATATACGTGATGTTAAAGCTGTTGTTATTCGCGGTTGACTTTAATTTCAAGCTGAGAGAAACCTTGGTAGCTACCCAATATTTCGAATTATTATACGGACTTAAATACGTGAATAAACCGGGATTCAAAACAGAACTTGAAAGGAGAAATAATTCTGTGACAATCGTACTTCAATTTTTCTTACCCAACGTCATCATTATTTTAAAATTTGATCTTGGCCTTTCTTAATGACTCTTGGCACGCGCAATAATTACTTTCGTTTCGGTCGTGTGAATTCTAAACAGGTTTCATGAAGTTATACAAAATAGAAAAAAAAACCAAAATACAAAAATCGGGCTCGTCAAATTGAAAGGAGGGACAACGTTGGTTTGACCAATCCATAAGTAATAAGGTTCTAGCCAGTTATATTTTTGTATTCATTTAATACATTTTACCATTTCCTGTAGAGTTGTGTGTGTATGTGTGCGTGTGTGTGTGAGTGTGTGCATGATTTTCGGACTAAGTTCGTTAGATGTAATATTATAAACCGTCAGACATCAATATTGTTCCTTTTTTTCTTCTTCATTGAGCACCACTAATATTAGGGGCACATTTACGTCGATTTAGACTGGAACAAGACTTCCGTGTCACGTGTTTCAAGAAGCACTATACAACTGACATTACTTCTTCATAGAAGAACATTATTGTCACTTTTGTTTAAGGGAGTGTCTGTTCGTTTATTACTTTGGTCTAGTAACATATTATTTTGTCTTTATTTACAGGTTGTAAAAGGACAAAAAGATGTTACTCTTAAAAACAGTGTGCGTCGTATTCCTGGTGTTTGGGAGCAGCATCTCGGAGCTTACCGTGATAGCATCAAACTGTGAGTGCATAAGTCATCAAATCCGAATAGGGCTATACGTCGGACCAAAGTTAAAGGGGCACTCTATAACCAACCCTTAAATTATCCGAGGGCGCTGTCACATCGGTCCATCTAGTTCCGCGAAACTTGACATCGTAACAGTACTATTGTGTGTTAATCGCCGGTAGTAAATATATCGTAACAGTACTATAGTGTGTTAATCGCCAGTAGTAAATACGAATTCGTTCGTCATGATTGAGGAGGAAGATATCTATGAGATATATACCAAGTTTCAAGTGAAACTGATTGTTTGAAGCACATAACGCTTCTATCAGCACCGTTTTCGTTCGGTGAAACCCCAAAAGTGGAACCTTGAACTAGAGTCATCTAGGGCGCACATGCACTAAAATTTACCCGGCGTAGTTGCCATACTGCAGGTGCGCGTTGTCACGTGATCGTGTTACCTTGATTTAGTGATCTGAGAACAGTACCGACTACGTATATATACACGTTAGGACCGACATAACAGCGTCCTCTAGTTCTAGAAACGCATGAGAACACGATTGCTACATCTGCTTAGAATTAAATCAGTCACTTTCTAATGTCGTTAGAGCATCTATACGTATTTCAAAAACTGACGTGTCCTACAAACCATAGGATATGATAGTGACGCCTGAGTTCATGGTAGTTCTTACAAATTTACACGCGCCATTCCAGGTTAGAGTGTTAAGCAGGGAAATAGGAAATAGGGAGGGGGAAGGGGGTAAATTGCATATTGCCAAGCCAAACGTGCCAGCCTTAGTTGTGGAGTATTCCTTTCTCACCAACGAATTTCTAAACTGCCTCAAATCACTTTCAATCTGCCTGAATTTTACACCATATCGGTAATTGATGTTATTCTTGTCAATATCCAAATCACAAGCACTATATATGACGGTCACTGAAAACATGCCAACAAAAAAAGTAACATCATATATAATAATTTAGGGATTTTCCCCGATAATGGTTAATTATATAATTTCATAAATGTGGTATGAGGACTATTTTCACGTTGTCTTATTATTTTTCCTTATTGAATTGATTTATTTTCACATTCGCAAATATACAAATACCATAAAAAAATATATATACAAGCAAATATAATTTGAATAAAATAAGTATTAGGCCTATACATCACATGGTAATAGACGACAGAGTTAGGCTATCATTCTCCCTAGTTGTCTGTCATGTTAGGTTCATAGTTATACAGTATCTCCACCTTTGTCATGAATTGTTACTGCGTCCTTATAAAACCAGTTTACACGAATGCCTATAGTCTCTTCATGTTTGGTTATGAGGCAGCATACGGCTCTCTTATGTCAGCCCCAACCCCCCCCCCAACCCCCCAAAAAACTGTCTGAATTTTTTTTTTAATAGAAGACAGGTTATGTCTGCACCCCCCCCCCCCCCTCCCCCTTTAAAAACAGTAGTTCTAGCTAATACCCGGTTGCTTCGCGGTTCTTGTTCTATTAGCTTCATATCGAGTCCTTCAGAATATCCTTTAATGTTAACTGAACAGTGTGCTTTAGCTTCATTAAGTGAAGTAAAACTTTTACTAGTCAAACTGAGTGGAATATAACGTTGTTGTGGGATCTAAGTACCAAAGCATCGAAAACATATTGTCGAACAGTTAGATCACTCCCACAACAAGGAAAATAATATAACCAAAACCTTGATAGTAATAAACAGTACATTTATAACTGTATAGATACCTTAAAGATGGTTTTCAACACTGCAAAGTTCCCTAAGGTGTCTATATCACTGTCTGTCATTCTGAAGATACGTATATCTTCTCTTTGTTTCTTTTTGTAGTGACCGACGTGTGCGGTTACTCGGATGTTGCAGGCATCTGTTTATGCTCCTCAGTTACATGCAGCTCCAATCACTCCTCCATCAAGGAACCAGCCGGTGAAGAACCATGTAAATGCGATCCAGAGTGTCGTTTGTACAACGATTGTTGCTACAACTTTACGGAAACCTTTCAGACTGAACTTCCGAGTAGCCCAAAGCCTAACCACTATCCTAACATGAATTGTATAGCAACACGACGGGAGTTGCGCACTAACCTACTACAAAATTTGGACGAACAAGTGACAACCGGATACTTTATGGTCGACCGATGTCCAATGTACTATAGTTACCCGGTCATTCGCGATTTATGCAATCTAGCCGACTCCAGCTGGCTTACCAGCCCACCTGAAAAGTGGTCAGATTATGGCAGTCACATCCCTGTCATCGACAAAGAAAGTGAAATTTCCTATAAAAACCGATACTGTGCATGGTGCAATGGTGTCTCATTTGACAATATCCAATTGTGGGATTTAGTTACGGAATGTTCATGGAATGTTGTAAGTCCTCGCGATTGCTACTCTGTGTCCGTCGTCGAGACAGCAGTAGAGTCGGCTAAAACCAGAAGTTGCATTGTCCAGGACAAGACGGAATGTCCTACCGATGTAGACGGGGCATTAGCACAGTTATGTAAGTCTTATAACTTCCCTGTAGTACATTATGGTACAACCTACAGAAATCCACACTGTGCACTTTGCAATGATCCATCTGTCAACGGCTCTTCAGTTTGTCCTGCAATAGATATCGGTCATATTCTGAAGCTGATCAGCGTTCCACTGTTTCTTCCTTTCGATTTTTATTCAAAACTTGAACCCGATCTGGACGACTCCACTCCACGCTGTTCCACGGGCTTCTTCTATAACTCTTCGTTGCATGAGTGCTTTCCCTTATATCCTGAAACTAATTACTGGGAATTGTGTCCTCAAACAGCAGAGGCGGTCACGCTTCTGTATATCTACCCGAGGTATGTTTTGAATGTTGAGGCCATCATACCGATAACTTTAGATTACTTTGGCCTACTTGCTGGGGGCAGCAAAACTCAGCAAACGAACTGTGACGATTCAGGCGATAACAAATGTCTTCGATTGGACATTGAAACGACTGAAACTTTCACGCCTCATAATGTTTCAATTAAGCAAATCTATGGTCTTTTCGCATATCTCAGCTCTAGAATTGAAATTGAGCACATAAACGTTAGCATCTCTTGTGTGGAAACTAAGAAAGGTGAGAGTGACGACTATTGCGAAGACGTAATTACACGATCAGTTCCATTTCAAAATAGCGCCCTCTATTCGACCGGTACTACACTGATTATAAAGGATGAAATCGCTAAGCGTGTATATTACATTAGTCCGTTGCAGGTGTCAGTGACAATATCTAAGGCTGCAGCTGAACAAAACGAACTTAACGTCACATTTTACTTTTGTCCAGCGTCTCTTTCTGAAGACATTGATTGTCCTTATTATATATTGCCTGCAGATGAAGTCACCTCTTTCCCTGATTATATTGAAAATAATATAAGCACAGAAAATTTCCTTTTGGCAGAAAACGGTTCGGTTCATGTATGTCTCCTCCCAACGAACAATCTGGGATTTCTCTTTGTAACGTACATAGTATTTTCGTCTTTGTCAATCTTTCTTCTGTCTGTTGCTTTCCTAACGTATTGCCTGTTCAAATTTTTGCGTAACGGTCCTGGCAAACTAGCAATGAACTTCTTCGTGGCGTTGGCGATATCACAGCTTCTTCTCTTGGTTGGGGTTACACAAACTCAAAATCCAGCCGTTTGCACTATTTTCGCCATATCGGGGCACTACACGTTGCTGGTTGTATTCTTGTGGACAAGCATTATCTCGTACAGTGTCAGCCGTACGTTCGGGGGAGCCATGGTGTGCCATAAATCAAACTACTCCGTTGGAAAACTATTGACGATTATGACGATTGGTTGGGGAATTCCCGCTATTCTTGTTTGCGCATGCGTAATTGTGTGGTACTTAGACGTATCGCATGTGGTAATTGAGTATGGCAACTCTAACGGATGCTGGATTAGACCAGGCAAGGTCAATTTGTTAATCTTCGGGATACCGGCCATGAGCTGCTTGTTCTTTAACTTCATTATGTTTGGATGGGCGTCGATGGGGATCAGGAGGTCCATGAGAGCTGCCAAAAGGGTTCATGAAAATAAGTCTTCGGCAGCAGCTGTTAAAGAAGAAGTGATACTTTACGTCAAGGTAAGGTTCTTAATTTATGTGTACAAAGATATAGATATAAATACCTAATGTATAGTCTGTGTCCGAACATAAATCTGAATGAACGTTATATATGGAGGTGTACTGAGACAGGGAGGAAATGATCTGGAAGGGATGCGCGGGTGGGGGTGGGGCGGGGTGGGGGGGGGGGCTGTAGTTGATAAGGTATGAAACGTTAATTTGAAGAATCCTTTTGCACCGTTTAGTTTCTTTACTACCTTGCAACCTGTTAGTGTTATCATCAAAATTAGCGGAAGTAAGTTGCCGACGAAGCACAGAATCTGATAAGCATAGCCAAATTCGAAATTCCGCCCTTTAGTAAGACTGCCGTTCAGTTTTCGCCACTGGCCACTTCTGCACCTTTCAAAGTTATTAGTCTAGACTCTAGACACTAGCCTGTGTGTTACGTAATCAATCCGCCAAGCCTATAGCGAAAAGGGGAACGAGAATGTGGGAATAGTCACTTCCTTAGCTCAATTTTCCCCGATCTACCGCGAGAGCCTATTCAAATGCCAGAGGCAGGTAAACTGTTATGGCAGTGGTATGAAAAAGCGCATTTTCGAATGACCAATAAGATGACCGGGTTGTGCAAACGAAACCCTTTATGGTTTCGATGATAATCGTAACCTTTGCATTCATGATGGCGTATGTGTGGGTGTGTATGTGTGCGTGAGTGCGTTTGTGACGCCCAGCTTGTAAACACGATATCTAGTACCACATTAAATAAAAGAAGCCTATTGTTTGAATGGAGGTCAAAGGTTAATTGCGGTCACCAGGGGTCAAATTGTGAAAACCTTGTAAAACATTTCGTCAGATGCATTAAGAAAACTGCTCATGTTACATCACTGAAACCACAATGCATTTTTTGCATTCTGGTTTATATATGTGATAAGATGGTGCAGGGGAAGGGAAGCGGTCTCGTCTGTGATGACACAGGTTACAAGTTATGTATACTCGATAATTCTTTATAACCCACAGGTGTCTATCCTGATGGGGTTTTGCTGGATATGGGCGTTTCTCTCGGGGTTATTTCCCTCTTCTGTGGTGTTACTGCTGTTACAGACCATCTTCATCCCTTTACAAGGAACACTCGTGTTTTTTATCTATATCTGTAATCGAAGAATGCTGTCAAAATGGCGGACTGCTTTATCAGAGGTCGTGTCCACAGATGATGGCTCCTTGAAACTCACCAGACTGTTCTCTGGGCAACATAATGGCGCTGTATCACAAATATCTGGTAACAATAAGTGATGCGTTAAAAGAACTATATGACTGTATTCGGTCATATTAATAATAAATAATTGTTTATTACAAATTACCATATTTGTTACTAGAAACGATTAACTTTTTGTTAATTTTAAAGTGTAAAGTTGGTATTACATTTAGTTAATTCGTAATGTTATTTATTTATTTATTAATATTATTACTATTATTATCATTATTATTATTATTATTACTGTTGTTATTGTTGTTATTATTAATATTATTCTTATTATTGTTGTTGTTGCTGTTATTTTTTAATATTACCATTTTTATTATTGTTGTTGTTATTATTATTATTATTATTATTATGATTATTGTTGGTATTGTTATTATGATTATTGTTGGTAATAATATTATTATTATTATTTCTTTATTTATTAAACTTTTGACAGAAGGGTAAAACTCGGTGAGCAAGAAATTTTCGAAGTTAAGAAAGATTTTAGTTACAATTAGTATAAAACTTGTAAAGGTGTTTTTCGTCCATTTTTGGAAGCTTTATATGAAACTCGCTTTCTGTGGGTATTCAGTTCAACCCCTGATAAATACAATTAGTTTTCGGTCGTAGATCTTAAGGATTGGGTGTGGGTATCTCTACCAACATTGGACATTTCTTACATGTACGGTATATTGGAGCGAGTTCGTTTATTAATTCGGAATACCAGAATCAGACTCCTTAATATGTGAATTCTTACGTCAGTAAATATTCCATTTTGAAGTATTAAACACATCATGAGATCTAGTGCCATAGCCAGCTCCTAAACTTAGTCGTCCGTCTATGGCAAGCCATGTGGGACAAACACCGCATAATATATTCGCGTATTTATTTGAATATATCCGCGTATTAATTCGAATACATATGAGGATTAACTCGAATTATATACACTTATTAATTCCAATATATACACGTATTAATTCCAATATATGCACGTATTAATTCCAATATATACACGTATTAAGTATTGCTGTTGTCTACATCAAGTACGTTGGGCCGGGTGTACGTCAATATATACTAACTTTGCAATCTCTCATTTATTGCACTGGTTAGGCTACAATGTTGATGAAAGCTGTAAGACATATATTCGAATTACTACGCGTATATGTTTAAATTAATACGCGTATATATTCGTTTTTAATACGAGGAGATATTATGCGGTATTTGTCCCATATGGCTTGCCGTCCGGTGGTATTTTGTAGACGGATAATTCTTTGAAGGTCACTGTTTCTATATGTGCCCTATATATGACACTACAATAGTAAAAGATTGGCCAAATACAGCCATTGTAAAACATGATTTTGGTTTCCATATCAATAAAAGGTTTCATTTGCCTTTGGCTTACCTTCTTACATATATGACTTACCTGCGCTTGTCATGTTAGGTTGCTGTCAATTCTTACCCCTAATATAACTTTTCAAATTGTACATTATGAGGAGCCGTACCATCAATCTTTACTTGGGGTGTACCCATATTTGAAAGTGTTGCTAGCCGCTGCTTTCAGCCTATTTACATGGTTTTCGTTTCATCTGTATAATCATCACCATTTTGTTGTTTTAACGCCTCTCGTGTAGAAACATCTTCATTTAACTTAATATTTAGTTCCTGGTTATCATAATTGAATAAATAGAATGTGGTGTCGGCGTAGGTCCATGTCATTTATACAGATGCGAAATAGCAATGGCCCAAGAATTGAACCCTGTGGCACCCCAGAGTCCACTCCTTTGGTAAAGAAGAAACTTTGTCTATATGTACGTACATTTGTATCTTTCCAGTACTCCTCAACCCTCCCTTGGGATAAACTCCCACTCAACATAAAGAATGTCGTGTCTGTGGAGATGTTCAAAACTGTTTTGAAGACACACCTGTTTTCATTGTTATAATTGTTATGTTTACTCTTATTGTATATTGTGTACATATCTTTCACTTTCTTTTGTACAGCGCGGCGAGACTTTATTTTAAGTTGCGCTATATAAGAACTGTTTATTATTGTTATAACATTGCACCCTTTCTGTAATGTATAATATGAGTCATTTGAGTGTGTTATCTAAAGACCAATACATATGTAACTTTGGAAACAAGATATTTGTGATCAACAATATCAAAGGCCTTTCGAAGGTCATCAAAGACGGTTCATGGTACATTCACATTATGGATGCATCCAACTGTGGAGTATAAAATTAGACATATATTTTAAAGTAAAACAAAACATTATTTATCATTGTGCAACAATGACGTCACACCTGTTTGCTCCAAGTTTCACTTTTGGTACGAAAGGAGGCAAGTTCCACTGTCAATATCTCAAAAACGGTACATAGGAATTGAATGCAAATTTCACCAGAATACTTAGATCATGTTCCTCTTTAACCTATCAAAAATAAATGTTGACCTGGACTATTCTTTTAAGCTAAGAATTCATGTTTTAGATTGGAAGAATTTTCGCTTTTTCTATGATTCAGTAGGAAATAAATTACATCTAGCACTGCTGTTTACAATATGAGTCAAGCTACCAGCGATCTCTTCGGCAGAGCATTTTAGAACAAAGGCATTGATTCCATCTTGACCATTGGCTGTACGAGAATTTAATTGCTTTCAAATGAAATGAGAACAAAATCTTCGGATGAATACGGAATATTAAATTCGAAACCCACTGGCAGTTTGGAAGATACGTACGACTAAACATTTTCCAAGAAACGTGAGGTGTTGAACACATTTTCGTCATAGCGCTATGAAGCAATTGAGGTAAACAAACAACAATTTAAAGGTATTTGGTATCTCAAGAGTGCCTGATATTTCTTTCACATTTGTGATAAACATGTGGGGGTCTGTTTATTGTTTAGTTTCGTCATGTGACTGTACATTTCTAAGGATGACCCAAATTGCTTTTGTGTTTCCTTTAATTGACGCATTTTCACCCTTAAAGTATACTCTTGTTTGGCTTTCCCTGATAAGTGCGGTGACCTTGTTCCTCCAAAGTCGGTACATGTGGATTGTTTATTTTCGTTATATCTCGCATTGATATCGCTTTGTGAATATCACCGTTAAAACCAGATCGGCTGAAAGTCCCTTTTCTTCCTCATTTGAGCATGTTTTTTTTCCGGAGCCTTTTTGAAACATTGAATTCCGTATGTCTAGGGCCTTGTTATAGGTTGTTTTCTTCTCGCATGACATGATGCCATTTTACAATTCTTTAGATCCACAGTAAACTCAGTGTTTTCGATTCCCCTAACATCCCTATACTTAATCCTTTTGTGATGCTTTGCGTTGGGCGATTTTTGGCTAACGTTACACATGACAGCCATGTGAAGAATATTGGAAAATAATCACTTAGTATATGGTTACTAATAATGATTAGTTAGTACTAGTTTGTTATTAAACCTTATCAATTCGTTATAGCAAGCTATCAATTCTAATAATTTGTTATTAAAAATGAGCAATTTATTATTTCAAAGGTATTTACTTGTCATTAAAAAATTATTTATTCGTTAATACAAGTTATTAATCGGATATATATCATAATTATTAATTTTGTTGCCAAAATTAATTTGTATTACGTATTAGTTTTGTCATATAAAATTATTAATTCTATATAAAAATTTATTAGTTTGTAATTACAAATTATTATTCGGTTTTTACAAGTGATTGAAGTGGTATGGCATAACATTAATTTCTTATTACAAAATTAGGTGTATCAATGTTTAATATAGGGCTACATTGTGTAATAAAGCTTTTGTTTTAAATAATCGCATTACAAATGATTAAGTTCTTATTGACAATGTTAAATTATTACCGCTTTACAAGTTCTTACTTTCTCATCGAAATATATAATTTGTGATTTATGTGTGTTTAATAATGCCTACGTATTAGTATGGACAAGCAAACTTTTCCTGGGACCCACCGGATCTTGACAGACATATTTTACTCCGCTACTTATTCTAGTCGAGAGAGAATTAATCAAAAATTGGCTCATAAATGTGGACCCATATACTGATATAGGCATCCTGGTGACATTTGTATTCAATTCCTAGATATCATTTTGCAAGGTAACAACATATAAAGTTGACATTTTTTGTCAAAAATTGAGCTTGAAGCAAACAGGTGTGATATCGTAAAGATACACACTTGTAAATTTATTCTTGTTTTTCTCTCAAATAAACAACAATTTTTTTCTCTTTCAAAATTGAGATGAATTAACATATGAGAACATATGAAAAAATTACAGTCATTTGGATATTAATATCTTCACTTCCCGTTGGAACCATATCCAATAATACATGGTCAACATACAGAAAATAAGAAGGTGAAAAAACAATAAGAAAAACAAAACCAATTGTTGTCAGTACGTTTGACTTTGACTTCACACTTACTTGCTTAGAGTTCACTGGTTGAACAAACTGTGATAATTTTAACTATCAATATCCCGATCACGAAAAAAAAAAGGAATTTCATGTTAATTTCACCGGGAGTCTTAATATTATGATCTTCTTTCAATAGATTTTTCTCTTAACAATAATGATAACGTATTGCAGTTTTGTTTTAATTTTTTTTTTTTTTATCATTACTGTTTTTTTTTTTGTTTTTTTTTTAATTTTTTATGTCTATGTTGGTCCGCAGCTATTAATAATTTTGTTTTTGCAATAATTGGCTACAATTGCCTGATTGCTTCAAGTTTAACTCACATGAGATGGCGTTATAGCTTGCAAGGGTTGCCAGAATACACAAGCCCGTAACCAGATATTCTGAGTTGGTGGTGGGGAGAGGATGGCGCTACTGCACCGTTATCGGTGCGGTGAAACTATTCCAAATATTGTCACCATTCGGCAAGCTATAGATTCTGCTATATTAAAGGCTTTGAAACACATCATATATAAACCAGCAGATGTATATAGATATATTCAGACGCACATTAAACTATTGGAAGTTTTGGCAAATATGGGGGGGGGGGGTCATTATCAGTCTGGGGAGTTAGGAGTTGTGCTCAGCGATGCTTTGTGGGTATGAAATTACATTACCAACACTACAAATATTAATATGCAACTCCATGTTTTAATTTGGGACTAAAGTTTTCGACACACCATACGACAAAAATATTCCATCGGACTGACAAATGGAGGTGGATAACGTGAGCCAGGGGTGCGGGGGGGGGGGGGTAGGGGGAGCCTGTAGAAGAGTTTCGTTCAAAGCAAGGATAAACTTTTAGAGATGGACAGTACATATGTTAGCACTTGTTAATAAATTTTATTCGAATTCATTTTATCAGTATTGCTTTTTCTTTTTTTTTTATTGATGATGGGATTCCACGGAGGAATACATAATTTTTATTAATTTACTCGGATGTTACGTCTTATAGTTGCCACGCACACAGTTTAGATCGTTGTTGAAGGTTAATTGGTTTGCCACCTTTGACCTTGACCCACTTTTGACCTTCGGTCAGGGACCTAATGTGAAGCAGTGTCATCGGAACCACAACACATTGAAACTGGTCAACTAAAGCATACATGAGTTGCAACATATCGTTACTCTTTCCTCGCAAGATCAGAAAATAACTCCATCGATTAAACGGGCACTCGGCGACGGATATGTTCGCATCTTCCGCCACCAACGATCTAAATATCCGAAATCGACCACAGATGTCGAATAGTCGTTTAACCGGTTGGAAGATCTTCATGACGATATAGGCATCAAAACTCGCCGAGATTGCATGGTTAAACTTTTGAGTACCGATTGATCTCGATTCGGCTTTTCTGGACGAAGCAAGTTCGGCCATTTCCGGTGGGTTGTAGATAAGCGACTGAGTTTCAGCCTGGGTATAGTGAAATACCGCCACTCCTACGTGTACTGCAGTAAACCCAGGATTTTATTTGTTACCACGCGACGTTACTAAGGTGAAGGAAGGTTGTATTTATCATTGATGTCATATCTTTCTGTTGAGTTGACTTTTAGACAACACGAATCTGATGGTCGACTTTAGACAATAACCTGCGAACAAATCGAACAACGTAGATAAGATAACTGCTATAAAATTGAGTGCATATTTATCATTTATTCGTCGTTTTGTGTATACATATTCTCAACGTTGATCTTTGGGTAACGTAGGCCTATGAGAGTATTGGCCTAACTATTAAATATGTATTTGTCTTCTACATGTCCTGCAATTAGTAGAATCCGTTAACACGTTTAAGATTGACGCTTACACTTCACAATATAAACAATAAGATAACAGTATCACGTAACATTGTTTACTAAGTCTGAAATTTTAATAAGTTACAGGAATTGCTAGAAAAAAATGGTCAGTGGAGATAATATGATATATGTTATAATCTTTTTGGAATCATAACCGGGAGTCTTGAGTTGTTGAAAATAAGATAAACGATCGAGGATTGACATCATGTATTTTATTTTGTGTATATATTTGATTTTGAATAACGGAAGTACAATTACATTTATCGTTGTTATTGTTGGTAAATTATAGCTTCTGACTTGAGCTGTTACTACTTATACAGCCGCCTATCCTACTAGCCTTACATACGTGCAATTATAGCCACTAAACACAACAGATCTATAGTTTTAAAAGGACTATAGTCAAGTAGAGCGAAAGGAAACATAGTGACGATACCAAAATCCAGTTACTAAGTATTGGTCTCCACTACCTGTATCACTATGGCAACACAGGTGATCGCAATACTTCTTACCTACTGTCAGTGTACAGGAATGGTCGCCCCTGAGCACGCAAAGATGTCTTTAAGAAAGTATCGCTGCTAGTCGTGAAACTGTCTTCATTTTAGCATAGTTCTGGAAGATGTTGAATTCCTCATGGTTGATCTAAAAGCTGAGTGACCCACGATATACGATATTGTTTCAGATGGTAGCCGGGCTCTGTCTATAATGTGCTTAAATGGTGCCAAAAATAATTACGACATATAAAATGAGTTTGTTTTAACTGGAGAAATGATAACCGTGCTGTTACAGTTGAAACATTTCGTCGACGTTACCATTAACAGACACACTGTATAATACCGAACAGGAAATACGCACGCCTCATTTGTGACGTCACACTGAGGCGTTTTCATTCAAACGCATCGTTTAGTATGCACTCTAGGTGGTAGCGCAGGACTCCTGCAAAACCACTAAACCAACCCATGCGCGCTGTCTCACGCGCATCTTTCCCTACAAAACCACTAACCCAATTAAAATGTTGAATAGCGCCGCAGGCACTACAACCTTCTCTCTGAAACCGAGCACTTTGCGCGCTTTTCCCGAGCATATTTCACTAAGAGTGTTGAATAAAGAAAATGCTTTTTGGTTCGAGGACGATTTAAAATATACTATATATAATAATACTAGTACGAGTTTAATACATTTCTTTTTCAAATGTCTGGTGAATGTGGGTTTTGGAGGTATAAACAAATTCCTAATTTGTATTGCTGTATTACGAAGACCGAATTTCCCTATGTTACTATGGTAAAAATTGCAATGAGCGTTGTCGGCTTGTCTTGTGTGATGGTTATGTAAGACTCTGTTACTACATAGAGGGTCATTCAAAGTGACTGGCAGTAATCCGTTTTCGTACAGATGACGGGCAGCTCTAGGATGATAGTGGGGGTTTTTCTGGAAAGAGATCTTGATGTTTATATTGCCCTAGTCTTGTTAAAGGCATTGAAGACTCGCCCCAAATCGTGCTCTGAAAAAGTTAACTTTCCGTTGCTTGCAAGTGAAGTTTTCTTCTTGTCGCTGCAAAATGCAGAAAATAATTAAATTTGATACTTTGTTATCTTTTATCTAGCCATGAGATGTCCATTGCTGCTACGTACACTGTGTTGTGGGTATTGACCGTATAGCTATAGGTATTGACTGTACACTATAGTGTCTAATTACCAACGGTAGCAAGCTATGTGTGTATTTTTTGGGATCGATGGTGGTGTCTAACACTTCTGTTATACCTCATTCGAAACTAGGTCAGATTACCGGCATGAGACGTTTCTTTGTGCGCGAGTCTTCACACCCTTTAAGACCCTTGTATGAACAGGGAGTTGTTATGGAACAACTCACTGGTATGAACAGCCTAGTGTACCTTTCTTATTCACAAAGCTATGTTCCTGTATCTATATTTGCTGTACTGCCCAGAGAACGCCCGCGGCAAAGCTTTCGATTGATACCTTAGGACAGATCCTTGGACAATTAAAATACAATGGGCAAGCACATAGGCAGAAACGGACTCTGAGGCATGTACAGTTTGCACGCGAGAAAAAGAGTATTACAAACGATTTGGCCAAGACTAATAATGCCCATACAATACAGCCTTCTAGAGGGTGTAATGAGGCTGAGAAAAATAAACTAAAAAAAAAGTAATAGAGTAGGCCTATTCTTGGTACGATTTGGAGAATTGATGTATTTATAAATTGTTGTTAGATTGTATAATCAGTTGGTTAGGCCTCATCCTGAGTTTGCTAGTCAGGCTTGAATTCGTACCTTTCTAAAGACAAGCAAACTTTGAAGAAAGTTCAAAGATATAGGTTAATATAGGTTAATTTACTCACTGAAAGACATTTCACGAGGGGCCAGGCGCGTAGCCAAGGGGGGCGAAGGGGACGACGGCCCCCACCCTTGAGCATAGTTTTTGTATTTTTTTATGATATCGCTAGTAATTTCAAAATAAATAATGCTTAGATGCAACTTACCAGGCCTGATAAGTGCCATTTCCAGCGATCTGGGAGGCATTTTCGGGCAAGATTTTCGTGTACGCTTCGCGCCAACTTATAGTGGCGCTATATACGGTTAAGTTGTTGGCCTACAAACTTCGCCTCTCCGGCCTTGGCAAATTCCTCGCTAAGCCCCTGTGAGGGGCTTCGGATTCTCAATCTCACCACCCTGGATGTTAGATGGTTGCGAAGGAATTTATTTCAGGCTTAGTACAAGATTGCACATGCATGGTATTGCTAACTAAACATTTAAAGACTTGTTTTCAAGTTCTTCGAAGGGTAGTAGGATCACTGCAGGTCAATTGTCTGCACACAGTTTTGAAGTGGATTCAAATGTTCGTATGAGAACTACTGCTCTTCTCAGAGTGTTGTAAATGATGGCACACTTTGCCTGAGTCGGCGGTTGTCCTAAGTTCCAAAAGTGTTAATGAATTTGGATGGTTATTGAGGCATGAGGGATCATTACACTTATTGTAATCAGTCAGTATAGCCTATGCTAATATAAATTGCCCCTGATGCAGTACCCTGCAGTTGAAATCAACATATACTGTACCAAGAGAATCCAAGAGACTGACTTCGGTCAGCTTGAGGGCTTGCGGCTTTGATAAGCCAACTTATGATGGCTTCTTCACGAGTTCCGGATCTAAAATACAAACATACATACATACATATGTAGAAAGAACAAACCCAGTGCCATATATCTGCTTGCCTAGAGCTGTCAAACAAATGTAAAAAAAAATTCAAGCCAACCCCAAACCATGTTTGCGTGAATACGGACTCTCCTTTGGCGGCTCATTTACAGTAGGCTGCACCAATCCTTTAGTGCTACGCCACCTCAGGCCCCCAGCCCCAGACAATATTAAACGGTTCAATTTTGACCGTATAACCGGTTAATTCGTTTATTGTAAACCCATTAATTCTTTGCGTTTGGGTGAATACGGACTCTCCTTTGGCGGCTCATTTACAGTAGGCTGCACCAATCCTTTAGTGCTACGCCACCTCAGGCCCCCAGCCCCAGATAAAATTAAACGGTTCAATTTTGACCGTTTAACCGGTTAATTCGTTTATTGTAAACCCATTAATTCTTTGCGTTTGGGTGAATATGGACTCTCCTTTGGCGGCTCATTTACAGTAGGCTGCACCATTCCTTTAGTGCTACGCCACCTCAGGCCCCCAGCCCCAGACAATATTAAACGGTTCAATTTTGACCGTATAACCGGTTAATTCGTTTATTGTAAACCCATTAATTCTTTGGACAGTTAACCGGCTATTCAGAAACCGATGATTACCTCGCCTCCACCGCCCCCTCCCGCCCGCCCCCGATTTTTTTTTTTTTTTTTCGCCCTAGCATATGAAGATATCTCAAATTTTGATCATGTACTTATCGTGTATATCGTGTAGCTTATAGTAATACATAGTAAATTACATGGTCATTTCGTCTCCACCCACCCCCCCCCCTCCCCTCCTCGTGGATCGAATAGTGTCACACCCCTTATATTCGTATTCTATAGCAAACTGCATGCAGGGGCGGCGATTTGTTTCAAATATTGGGGGGGACATTTGCTTTGGTGCAGGCGAATTACTATCTAAGCGGAGCGCCACCATTGGTTGGCGCGCAGCGTACAAGAAAATTTTTGGTTTTGATAGCCCCCAGATCACCGGAAATGGCACTTCTCGGGCTTGAAAATGACCAACCAGATGTACACTTTTCGCCTGAGAACCAAGCTTTTCCCTATAGTTTTTTTTTCATTCATAACCTTTTTCAAGATTGTCACCAGTCACACATCATGTTCGACCTCATCACATCTCCTGTGGATCATTGCTTTTGTAGGTAATTCTACGTAACGCCCCACAATACCCGTCAGCCCCATTTTTCAAGGTTTTAAGCCCATTATTTGTTCAGAATTTGAATCATAAATTCAATTCAAAACATACCCATAATGTTGCACAAATTTTCATCTATGGACAACCAATATAGAAAAACCCCCTTCAACCCCTAACAGATCGGTAAAAATTGCACGAGTAGAGGGAAGTATGATAAAGAATGTTGGTCAACGAATTTTCGAAAATTCAGACACAGTTAATTTACTGGTGTACAATTATTAAAACCTCTTATAACGGCTACTATAAAACTTTGATATCATAAAAAAAATATGCTCGAGGGGGCGGTCTACACCCTTCGCCCCCCCCCCCCCCCCATCTTGTAGGAAACAGGCCAAATGGAAACCCAGTGAACCCATAGCGATGTGGATCATATATATGATTGTACGTACTTTTACTCATACACAAGAGATGTACAGACATGATAATAATCATGAGTGACAACATGCTATACGGTCACAGGTCACAGAAACGACGACGAAGAGTCATTTACCTCATGCAGCATGTGTTGGATGAAGTTTTAGCCACCGCCAAATATGATTTGGATAAATAATCTCACGCATTATTTTCTATTTATAGTCACACAAAAACATTATGCCACCAAATATTGGGGGGATAATAGTTACTATTAGATACTACCGTATATTCCCCACCTAAAATATTGGGGGAACATGTCCCCCTGCCCCCCCATATATATATATATATATATATATATATATATATATATATATATATATATATATATATATATATATATATATATATATATATATATATATATATATATATATATATATATATATATATATATATATATATATATATATATATACATATATTCAAAGTATCTCTTTCGAGATCCGGCTTTAGGAATCACAAATGATTTTCGAGTTGGATAGCATCATGTTTGATCTCTAGAGTAGGGCAAAATATGTCACCAAAAACAGAACTAGTATTGTTCGATATAGGTGACAAACGCCTACAGTGGAATTACGATCTTCCTTACCGGTTTCGAACCTCTGGACATACAATCAGCGTCCATAGCCTAGTGGTTAGGGTGTCCGCGTACAGAGCGGGAGGCCCGTGGTTCGAATCCCGGTGGAGGCTGAAAGTTTTTTCACTGTTCTTGATTTTCCAACTCATTACGATTTTCATTTATATATATATATATATATATATATATATATTTGTCACCTGTTCGATACAGGTGACAAACGCCTACAGTGGAATTACGATCTCCCTTACCGGTTTCGAACCTCTGGACATACAATCAGCGTCCATAGCCTAGTGGTTAGGGTGTCCGCGTACAGAGCGGAAGGCCCGTGGTTCGAATCCCGGTGGAGGCTGAAAGTTTTTTCACTGTTCTTGATTTTCCAACTCATTACGATTTTCATTTATATATATTCATTTGCCTTTGTCGTTTACCTCCATTGCATTAACATAAAGTCTGTTCAAAGTATCTCTTTCGAGATCCGGCTTTAGGAATCACAAATGATTTCGAGTTGGTCAGAATCATGTTTGATCTCTAGAGTAAGGCAAAATATGTCACCAAAAACAGAACTAGTATTGTTCGATACAGGTGACAAACGCCTACAGTGGAATTACGATCTCCCTTACCGGTTTCGAACCTCTGGACATACAATCAGCGTCCATAGCCTAGTGGTTAGGGTGTCCGCGTACAGAGCGGAAGGCCCGTGGTTCGAATCCCGGTGGAGGCTGAAAGTTTTTTCACTGTTCTTGATTTTCCAACTCATTACGATTTTCATTTATATATATATATATATATATATATATATATATATATATATATATATATATATTTAAATCATGGGGGGCGGGGGGACATGTCCCCCCAATATTTTAGGTGGGGAATATACGGTAGTATCTAATAGTAACTAATATCCCCCCAATATTTGGTGGCATAATTTTTTTTTTTTTTAAATATGTTTGCTACAGCCCTATTTTCCTCGGCAAACCAAATTTCATTACGGATGCGGTCCGTCTAGCTATCCATTTCGCAAAAAAAAAGTAAAAACTACTTTCGGTCATATATGGTAACAAATTGTGACACGGTTAGACAGGCGCCTTGCGAGGGATGTGCCAAGGGAGGGGCGAAGCTTGTAGGCAAACTATCTAAGCGTAGCGCCACCATAAGTTGGCGCGAAGCGCAAAAGAAAATTTCTAGCGATATCATAAAAAAAATACAAACAATATGCTAAAAAAAAAACTATGCCACCAAATATTGGGGGGATATTAGATACTATATCCCCCCACCTAAAATATTGGGGGGACATGTCCCCCCCCGTCCCCCCCATGATCGCCGCCCATGACTGCATGTATTTGTACCCGGCTTAGTTCTTTCATTCCGCTTTCATTCACTGGAATGCGAAGCATGCATACACAATGACTAAGCATTTTTACCTGCAGCAATTTGGCTTACACGAGTAATGGTCACAATGACGAAGTAAATTGCCCATCGTTTTAAAAACATAAATTGACTTTGCCAGAGTACAGGAGATACAGTTAGTGCACACATGTGTTCAGAAGCCACAGAACAGAATAAAGCCAAGCTGTTTAAAGAAGCCACCGGAGATCAGAGTTATTGTGAATGCAACACCTGATTGTTAACGGCATATATCACTTCATTAGGGGTAAGTATTAATTATCTGTTATTGCTTGCTTACTTATATGCAATACATGTTAGTCATTTCCAATATATAGAAGTTGGTTACTTTGCATACAGCGGCCCTAGCCATACTCAGTCGGATCATGGAGCTTATAAACGAAACTCCATGCTCTTACTAATACTAGCTATACACATAAGATACCAGGCCTGGAATATTAATTCATACTATCAGGTTTGCAGGAAATTGATGTGCAAATACAAAGAAGGAAAAAAAAGGTCATAAACCAGGGTTCCAGCCAGCATTCTTGTTGAACCAGGCAGATCTAAGAATAGATGACTATAAACTCCAAGCTCGCAGGGTCATCGGCAACCAGGTTTGGTGTCAAGGGACCTGCCTTAGGGCCCTTAGTGGGGTCCAGGAGCAAATCCCCTGGTGGGGGGCCAGGGGCTCTTTTGGAAGCAGTCAAACCACCTGAAATTCATTCTTTTTTCTTTGAGCACTATTTCATTAATGTTCAAATATTTTGCAATTTACTATACCTACTTAGTAATATATGGCTACAGTGTAAAGAACAGACAATGAAGGAAAAAATACTTACCATTGGATTCAAGTCAAAGTTACTGTACATGTGGTATTTTGTTATTATGTGATGAAATTGCAACTGTTACGGTATTAGGCCATGGTGATTGACAAAATTGACCAGCACATATACCATGTAGCCTATGCCTAAAAGTTGGAAATGCATAGTTTTCATTTATAGTCCAATATAGGGCTTTTCAAACTTCCACTTTGTTGAGTCAAAATCTGATGAACAGTGTTCCAATTGCAAATGGGTGATGAGCAGGATTATAACAATTCACCCATATACAGTATGTGAACAAATGATAGGCTGCCATAACCTTACAAATTGTACAAATGTTCTGATTGCTTGTTCACTGATTTCACTAATGATAGTAACCAGCTACTGAAGAAAAGGATGAAACCTTGGCCACTTGCATAAAGTTATTGGCTCCTTGTAGAGTATTGTTTTCTTCTTGCAAGGAAATGAACATTTAGTTTTTTTATTTTCTCAATATACATACAATGTAGTTGAATATACATGTATGCTATTATACAATAAATATAATTTGAAATGTACAAAGAGAATGTAAGTGGTTTAAAAGCCCTTAATAGGCTTAACAAGTAGATCCAATCCCCCAAAGGAAATAGAAAGAAAGAAAATAAGTTGACATTAGTGAATTAATACACAAGATCAAATGATTTGAAACAGCAAAACTCCATGTAAAGCATTATTAACTTTGTGCAGCCCTATGTAGTTAAGGCCCTATATTGAATTTATACCTGTGATGATAGCAAAATCACTGAATGGATCAGCACTTGCCATCTATGTCATGCTGAGTGGCAACAACCACAATCCATGACCGTTGTGTACTGTACATGTTAACCTCTCATTTTTATCTCCATGACTACACGTAGAGGGGCACATGATAAGTCCGTACATAACAAAAGTTGTCCAGTCACGTGCATATGTGTACTTGAATTGTATTGCGTCATTGAATAAATTATGTTCATCCCGGAGCAGCCTCTATGTCTATGCTTATTTCATGGCTCTCTAATGATGCAAAAGGGGGGGGGGGGGGGGTTGTAATTCTGTGATTAAACACAGAATGACAGACTCATACTGTACAGTATGTTGTTAAATTAAGGGAAGTGAATTGTAATACCACTAGTAGCTTGATTGAATTAGGAAAAAGGAAATCATGCATGTGTCTACACTTTAGTAATAAACAGAGATTTACTCTTAAGACCTGCTATATGTCAGGGCCCCTGGTATAGGGTGGCTGAGCTGGCTGGTTGGACACGGCACAAAATAACATTTTTGCGGTAGGCGATTTCAATGCCAGTGCATATTGTAGGGTATAACTTCTTACTCCGTCCCTCACCCTTTTTCGGGGTCCCTTTCTGGAGGGGCCCTCATCCTTTTCCAGGATGGCCCTCCGATTTACTGTACTCTGCTGGAAGAATGTGGCATATCAGTTTTGCTGAATCCCAGTGCTCAGCTGTTATTAATGATGCCACAACCTGCAACTTTGTGCATAGTGTCATTCTATGTCAGTATTTCTTAATCTGTGGTGCATAGCAGGACTCCAGGGGAGAGGGAGGGGTGTGGGGTAATTGGAGAGCTACAGTACAGTAAAGGCATTTCACAACAAATTCTTGTGCAGAGCATTCACCCACAATGCTGGCAAGGTTTGTTTCCAAATGTTAAGGGGTGCAAGTAGTAGGAAAGGTGCAAGAATTGCTGGCACAACCTATAGTACAGTAGCTGTGTACAGCTGTTAAGGTGATTGTAATATAACACAGCTGTAATATAACACAGATGGTATTCTTGAATGACTAGACAGTTTTCATTCTTGGCGTCAGTCTTTAAATGTGAATGAAAAATTACGTAAAGTATACTCTGTTCACATTGTCCAAACCCTCCCCTTCAAAAATATTTATTTTACTTTTACATATACAGTAGCTTTGTAAAGTCTGCATACAAGCAGACTGCAGTCCACTTAAAATATGACAATAAAATAAGAAAGGAAGGAAAATTGAACAAAACAATAATTTACAGTGCTTCAGTAAACACTGCTCGTTCTTGTGCACACTTGTAAACAGTTTGCAGAATTCAATTAATATTTGGGTAATTTTGAAGCATGTACTGTACACACAATGACTAAGCATTTTTGGTTTTGCTAGAAGTAAAGGAAACTATACAGTCAGTTTGGCGTAAATGTGTGTGTGTGTGGGTATGTGACACTGTCTCAGATATGGAATGATGTATGTTCGTCATAGTTGCTATGAAGATGTATTATAGTTAGGTGTACCCTATCATTATTGGTGCTGACCCTATGAATATTAATGAGGTTATGGTGTCAAACGTAACAATTTTTACATTGCAATAAATCTGCAACCTTAAGTTAATTGGATTCAAGCCAAACTTGGTGTACAGTTGTCGGTTGTCGGTAATAGCTGGTACACGTAGGCCATCAGGCCCACAAAATTCAGGGCCCACTAATTGGTCTGGTGGGCCTATAACATAATTTTTGGGGGGCAAATATATTTTTGAGTCACTTTGTTTGGGCCAATTATTTTTGGGGGCAAATATATTTTTGAGCCAGTTTGTTAGGGCCAATTAATTTTGGGACCATTTAGACCTGTGCAAAATTTGATCGAGCCCATTTTAATGGGGGGGGGGTGCTAAAATTTTAAAATTGCAATAACTCCACATCCTTAAAGCAGATTGGAATACAGTTGTTGGTTAATGGCTGGAACATGTGGGCATAAATAATATGGTATTGGGTGATGAAATACAACACTTTCATATTCCACTAAGCAAGGAACCGTAGTGCCGATTGGGCTCATGTTGATTCCTTGCCTATGACATAAGGGATGTAGCATGTGATGGTGTGTATATGTCTGAGTGTGCGTGGGTATAGGACGCCCTAGCTCATTTATCATAACTTACCATTTGGACATAGCTTGCATGGAAAGGTCAAAGGTCGGTTGAGATCACCAGTGGCTAAAAAATATGAAACCTTGTAAGAGGTAATTAGTGAACATAGTGTTGGTGAATGTTATAACTGGTTGCTATGTCTCCATCAACTAGACACTTTCAGAGCTGTTTTGTAAGAAGTCAAAGGTCGTTTGAGGTCAGTGAGGAGTAGCATTTGAAATCCTTGTACAGTAAACTAGATAACTCAATAATTCTACTTAAATTGATGAATCTCATACATTATTGTGTGTACAGTACATACTGTACTGTAGGTGCCACTCAGTAAGTTCTTGGCTACTTTCATTACTGAGGAAGCTCAAAGGTCATTTGAGGTCAATACATCTATTTCAAAGTCTGAAATCCTTGTAAACATGATAAATCCAAAAGTAAAGTTGGCATGTGGTTGCCAAAATATGTCACAGTGCATAAACAATGCTGTAATTTCCATTCCATATAATAACAATTGTTGAAGGTACTGTAATAGGGAATGGTGGCAGAGCGCATTTAGGTGAAGAAAATGTCCATATGTAGCTACTGCATCTGTGTTACTGTATCTAGCATACAGTGCTATTAAGAAGGCTGTTCTCCCTGGATATGGGAACATCTTAGCATAAAAATTATTGTGGGAAATCCTCATCATGTGTAGTATCTGTTCACTTTCGAGGGGAATGGTGATGCACACCTGACGATGATCACACAGTCACAGTCCCAATGCAAGGGGACTACTTGGGTTGAGAGCGTATCAGTCGTTCGGTAGTTTGGTTTTCGTGCCCAGGTTCTTTCTTGGGCGATTTTTCTTAAAAAGTATCTCTGATCTTATACTAGGTTCTCACTTAATTCTTGGACAATTCAAATTTGCTCTGAGTCAGCTGGTGGTCGAGTGTTCTACTGTAGATAGTAAAGCAGTCTAGAAATTTTGCACAGCCTGCTAAGTTATGTAGTAGGGAAATGCTTTCAAAATGCCATCCTATTGTTTGCCCTGGAAACTATTCTGTTTTGTTATGTAAAATTATCAAGTATCATTGTATTGAGTTAAAGAATAGTGTGTTTCTACAGATAGTTGGTGAGTTGCAACTTGTAAACTGTTCTTCAGAGAGAAAGGTTGAGTGAGAAATCAGTGTAAGACAGAACACAACATGTAAAAGGACTGAGTAAAAGTTGTCTGTACACTGGGAGGTGAAAGTTGTGGATGGCTGTAAAACTATTTACAAAATTGATTTGTTTAATCTTGCAGACAATCTGTCCAGGCATTCAGGACCTCTTTCTGTATATTTCTCTCAACACTTAACACTTGACACAACTATGTATAGTAACCATAAACTGTATAAATATTTGCTAGAAATGCTACATTAACATGCTGTCAGTGTTTGAAAAATTAAGGTTAGTAGTACTAGTTACGTGTTCAATTGAATTAGAATGTTCATCTATCTTGGAATTAAACTTTTGACAAAATTGTAGTTATAACTGTTCTCTGGGCAGAAGAATTCCAGTATTTCCACTGAATGGAAATTTATTCCATGAATACAGTACGTTGACAAACATACTGGAATTGCCCCGTTTGGCATTCCATAGTTTACTTCCTATTAACTGATCATCCTTTTTTGGTTCCTTGCTAAAAGCAAAGGAACCTATGTATTCATGTTGGCGTGTGTGTGTGTGTGTGTGTGTGTGTGACGCTTAAGCTTGTATGCACGATAACTCAACAAGGGATTGACTGATCATGATCAAACTTGGTGGGTGGGTGGCCCATAGTGAGTAGATGAACCCTATTGTTTTTGGTGCCCACAAAGGTCATCAAAGGTCAGTTATGGTCCAAAAACCCAAAATACTAAAACTGCAATAACTCCCAGTGCCAATGTGCGACAAGGTTGATATTTTGGGACAAGTTGTGAACTGGTTAGGGAAACATTTTGAAACTTAACGGTCATGTGATCTGAGGTCACCAAAGGTCAATTAATGTTAAAAAACTAGTTTTTTTGCGATCACTTGAGAACGAATTGTCCGTTAGGGTTGGGAGTTGCTTCAGTGTAATCCAATTGTCAACCCACATCTGGGTGACCCTTGACCTCAATTTGACCTCTGGTGACCTTTTCATGTTTTGGGGATTTTTACAGTTTCGATGCTATTTTCAGATGTCAAAGGTACCTTTCGATCATAAATATCGATAGGTTGACCCCCGTGTGACCTTTGTGTGCGAACTTATAAGGGGTCAAAGTTTTCGGTCGGAGTTAGGATGGCTGTACAGACTTATCGTGTTGATTTTTGGAATCAGCAGATCAAACTACATTTGAAACCAAGGTCAAAAGGTCAAAGGTCACATTAGAAAAAATGTGCTTAGTTTGGGAGAAAACGGGCGAAAAAGAAAATGTTTGGTTTTGATGCTAGATTTGGATATCAAAGGTACCTTCCGATCAAAAATGTCAATGGGTTGACACCCGGGTGACCTTTGTGTGTAAAGTTATACAAGGTCAAAGTTAATTTTCAGACATTTAATGCAATAACTCCCAGGGCCAAGGTGTAACAAGGTTGATATTTTGGGACAAGCTGCAAATGGTATAGAGGAATATTTTCAAACTTAATGGTCATGTGATCCGAGGTCATCAAAGGTCAATTAATGTTAAAAAACTAGTATTTTGGGTGAGAAAATGGGCAAAGAAAAAAATGTTTGAATTTTTACAGTTTTGATGCTATATTCACGTCTCACCAATCAAAAATGTCAATAGGTTTACCCCAGGTGACCTTTGTGTGTGAAGTTATATGAGGTCAAAGTAAATTTTCAGGCATTTAGTGCAATAATTCCCAGTTCCAAGGTGTGACACGGTTGATATTTTGGGACAAGTTGCAAATGGTATAGGGGAATATTTTCAAACTTAACGGTCATGTGATCCGAGGTCACCAAAGGTCAATTAATGATAAAATAGTATTTTTGAGATAACTTGAGAACGAATTGTCCGTTAGGGTTGGGAGTTGCTTCAATGCAATCCAATTGTCGACCCGCATCTGGGTGACCCTTGACCTCAATTTGACCTATGGTGACCTTTTCATGTTTTGGGGATTTTTACAGTTTCGATGCTATTTTCAGATGTCAAAGGTACCTTCTGATCATAAATGTCAATGGGTTGACCCCCGTGTGACCTTCGTGTGCGGAGTTATACAAGGTCAAAGTTAATTTTCAGACATTTAATGCAATAACTCTCAGTCCCAAGGTGTGACACGGTTGATATTTTGGGACAAGTTGCTAATGGTATAGGGGAATATTTTCAAAATTAACGGTCATGTGATCCGAGGTCACCAAAGGTCAATTAATGATAAAAAAACTAGTATTTTTGTGATAACTTGAGAACGAACTGTCCGTTAAGGTTGGGAGTTGCTTCAATGTAATCCAGTTGTCGACCCGCAATTGATATCAGGGCTTAGCATTACTTTGGCAACAAAAGTTTGTGAGCATAAATTACTGTTGTTGTATTAGGGCTTTGTTTGAAATTTCCCTATGAATGGAACTAATGAAGAGCAGCAAGGAACCATGAAATGTTTTCATTCTGGTTTTAGTCAGGCTCTCCAGTTATACACTGAATAACTCAACATGTTTCTATCTTCCCTCCAACCCTACTTTAGATCCCTGACAACCAATCTCAACAACCATGTCTTCCAATTCATCCACTCTGAAGATGATCCTCTCCAGTTATGTCACTGAATAACTCAACATACTGTATTTCTATCTTCTCTCCAACCCTACTGTAGATCCCTGACAATTAACCAATCTCAACAACCATGTCTTCCAACTCATCCGCTCTGAAGATGATCCTCTTTCTAGGGACGTACCGAGAGAACCGTGTCGGTATTCGGGTCGCCAACTTCATGAAGAAGCAGATGGAAGCTAGAGGATATGAGGTTTTATTCTTTGGTAATTATGTAATTTAAAAACTAATCTGAATTATTAATTTTAATATACAGTATAATCTGGTACGGCATCTGTAGAGAAATTAAGCACTTGGATATGATCAAGATGCATGTACCAATTGAAAGATACAGGACATGCAGGGATGTGCTCAGGAATATTTGAGTGCCGGGCAGATTGTGCGGTAGTGTGATCCACACCCTGGGAGAGGGATCTCATGGGTGGGGTACCCCCTCCCCACTGGACAAATTTGCACATGAAGTATGCTTGGTGGTGCTATTTTTCCTATTCTGTGCCATGTATTCTCCCAGATTTTGGTTATGGTAAAATTTGTTAAATTATCATCAAAAAAGTGCCGGGCGGAAATGTTTAAAGTATTGTTTGTGCTGGGCGGCATTCAGAACTGCTGGGAGCAGCCGCCTGGTGCCGCCCAGTGTGAGCACGTCTCTGGACGTGTCAAAAGCAAGAGTATTTTGGACACAGTACAGTACCTTACCATATTTTGTTTAGTATTTTACAGAAGGCGAAATGTTTAATGAAATGTTAAATCGTACCTGTAATGTGTCATATGTATAAACCATTCCTTGTTTCTCAGACTTCCTCCTATCTTCAATCAGATGCTGAAAATATGGAGTTCCCAATCCTGAAGAAACCGGTACATTTCTACAAAGATTCCAACGATCTCCCTAAGGATCTAAAGACTGCTGCCAGTCAGATCAAAGACGCAGATGCGTACGTCATGGTAACCGGAGAATACAACCATTCCATCCCTCCAGGATTGGCCAACATGCTCAACTACTTCCCGGGCTCTATTTATAGTTATAAACCTTCGGGAATTGTCTGCTACTCTCCAGGTAAATAGCTGTACTGTTTGCATACCGACTCCTCTCATGAATACCTGTCTTAGATCAAATAAATGGCATTGTTTTCCCATCACATTCACACCAGTTCAATTGGATTATAGATTCTGTACACTAATAACTGAGCCATTCAGTCCTTAGTTCATGGCTATTACCTTAAATAACCCTATTGTCACCACAGTACCTTGCATAAACAATGGATAAGGCCCAAGATTCATTATATTAAACCTGAAAAGCAGTAGAGACTGTTTATCAAGAGAAAGTGGATTTTCTAAATTTCTTTCTGAAAGCAAAAAGGATTCATGAGGGTGGCATGTATATATGTGTATGTTTGTGTATATATGTGTATGTTTGTGTACTACTGTATGTATGTATGCTTGTGTATGTTACACCCCATCTTAAACATGACAACTGCAATAGTATAGCTTGGATTCACTTCATACCTACATACAGTACAGTAGTGTATAGAATGACCTTAATAGTGAGTACATGAAGCATGTTGTATTTTGTGGAAATCAAAGGTCAACAGGTCTGAAGACCATGCAAGCATGTTAACTGAATTTAACTTTATACGTGGAATGTACAGTAAATCACTTGAAATAGACCGCAAGAACCCTGCTGTTGCTTGTTAGATCTTAATAATCATGTTACAGTAGTTCAACAGAGGTCAATGTTTTAAACTTTGTAAACATCACAACTCCATAATTAAATGTTATTAGACAACCGGACAAAATCCATTTATATATAAATTAATCACTGTGTTGGTGTGCATGGTAAACTGTGTATTTATGTTGTCCATTTTTTGCAGTATGCATAATAATGTTTGATTTTTAACTCCCTGACTGGAGCGGTAAGACTATACACTGTTACAAAGCTTTACTCGGGAGAGGTACGTGTGTTGATGATCACTGAACCAAAGTTAACGCAGCAAGCTCTGAACTAGTCTTGATGCTGTTAGTTTGATAAGGATGAATACATCTCAGACCAAAATGTGAATTTGTAGCCTCCAGGAGAAATCTTTGAGGGTAGGGGGTTGGGGGGGGATGGGGGAGGGAGGGAGGTTGGGAATTAATGTGTTTGTATTGAGTCAAGTACAAAGGAGATTGACACTGGCTACCACATTAAACGTCCATTCTGAAATGACCTTTGACATCTCACAGTATTGTGTATGGATGATGGACCTGTTCAGTCACACATGCCTTTCCGTTCTATTCTCAGGGATTTACGGCGGGATGCGGGCCGCCATCCAGCTCCGCTCGCTCACAGCTGAGATCGGTTGCCTCAGCGTCTCAAACATCTTCGGTATCCCCCAAGTTCACAAAGCCATCGACGAGGAGGGGAACCCCATCGACGATCACATGGAGAAGGGCGCCAAGAAGATGTTGGACCAACTGGAATGGCACGCCACCGCCATGAAGAACCACAGAGCCGCCGTCGGGGTCCCCAAGTAGATTCCATACCTGGCCAGTCTTGTGTGTAGAGAACAGTAATCTTATAGTTTTCATTGGGTATCAGTTATTCATCTTTATGTAGTCCAGTAGTCTTCTCAGGGTGGATTTCCTCTGGGCATCTCATTTATAGAGTATGTCATACATAATATTGGTAGTTTGGTATAAAGTTGTTCTTAGGCATAGTGCCTTTAAGTTAGAAGTGCCTATCACTGAATCATCTCGAGAAAAGTTGTCAAGGCGCTAGTGGTGGCACTCATAGTTTCAAGCCAATTGTACGCTGATTTGAGGGTTGCCTTTATTTAGTCTCCTTTGAAGTCTGGTTCCTTTGGTGTCCACCAACAGTAAGGTTGGATAGTTTACCTCCGAGTTGAAAACCATGGAATTTAGACACCAGCTCACACAGGATTGCCTGAAAGGTCGACTGGCCCATTGGTGATTGGTTTCAGGTATAAAATAGAATACCATTGCACCGGTCAATCCATTAAAAGTTCCACTATCACACCATCAACTGCCCTGTGTCAAGCTTAAATAGCAAATCTGTATTGTTTCCTAAATTGAAGTTAACCTTTTCTAGAGAACTTGCCAGGTTTATACCAATTAAATTGCAAAATGTTGAAGAGAGTTGAAAGTAGAATACAACTTGGTTTGGGGAAACTGCTCTAAGATAAAAAAAAAAAAAACAGCTTAGACAGTTGATAAAGGAATATCTGAATAAATGGTCCCACGCAGTCTTTCAAACATTAGCGGGTTTATATTTTATGAGAAAGTCGCAAACAGAATCGTTAAGGAAAATTATGAAGGAATTGTTAATATGCACTTTTTTGGGGGTTCAGTGTTAATGTCAGGGCTACAGTGTACACCTCGCACCTGATGACACCAGCAATGTAAGGTTAGGCTTTGTTAGGAGACAACTATATTGTTGATTACATTTACGTAGCTTAAAAAAGTATGAAAAACTTGCCTGGCCATTTCTGATTTGCCACGATACAGATTATTATGCACCATAACAAGAGACTTAAAAAGAATTAAGGAGACAATATAATAATTTGGTACTTACTATTTGACATGCAAGAGAGTAAAACAAAAATTGATGTGAGGTTCTGGAGAAAATAATGAAGACTCGTGAAGAAAGACAGATGGATTTGAATAATATCCACACTTGTACATTACTGGTCACTAGATGTATTTTAAACTTGTGCAATGGCTGAAAAGATTTAGCAGTGGGTTGCTGTCATCAGAAATATTAAAAAGAAGCTTTTATTCTATAAACCTGGCAGGTTAGGATAAATATTGAACATGCACACAAGGATGCAACCACGTATACTTCTGGAGGCTTTAGCTCCCCAGGTATGGAATCAGGGGATTCATTAACTCCTACCCCCCCCCCCCTCCCCAACCTCCCTCCACTGGCAGACGGAATGTATAACATTTATGTCAAGTTACAACCTAAACAGTGGAAAAAATTGTAAAAATGTTTCAGAAGTGCAAAACATTGCACCATTTTTGCATCTACTGTATGCACCCTCCACATTAAAACCACCTTCCATGGAAGACATAACATCATAGCACCCTCACCTTTAAACCCCCATCCATGGACAACTTACATGTTAGCACCCTCACCTTCAACCCCCCCCCCCCCATGGACGACGTAACATCTAAGCACCCTGCCCCAGTAAAGAATCGTGGTTGTTATGGATTTGGTTTGTTACGATCATGAACTGATTTAAAACTCTAGAATGCAAAAACAAAGATTTCTAATAAAATTTATCCTCCAGGCCATTTTGGCCTGTCAAGAGTGGAGTAGTGGACGTAAACTTTGTGCCATATATGTTGCCTTACATAAATAACTCATTCTTAGGAAAATCTAAGCAAAGAAAACAACATTGTTGGAACCTCTTCTTCAAATATAATCCGAGTGAGACTCGATGACCTTCAAAAGGATTACAACGAAAAAAGAAAGATAAAATGTCCCTGGAGGACTGCAAAGAGTACTGTGGTCGTCTTGATGGTTTTATCTAGGCTTTGGGGGGAGGGGGAGAAGAGGGGTGGATAGTTGAAGAGGAGAGGGAGGGGCAGAGGAGACATATATATTCATGTATAAACATCATGTAGTATTACCAAATGGATGTGAGTTTTGGGAGTGAGGGATGGGTTGAAGGGGGTGAAGGGGGGAGGTAGAGGGTTGGTTGTTTTGAAGGGATCCAAACTTCAGTGATGGTTCTTGTAGCCTTCTACTACGTAGTAAATATCACATTGTAGCTCTATTGTGTTTTATCATTTCATTGATAAGTATAAAGGTTAATGTACAAAAAGATTTGCTGACAATGTGACATGTGTTTCATAAAAGCATATATAAAGAAAAATGCAAGTTTTTTCTTTGGCCTATGCACAAACACTCAAACCATATACATTTACCTTGTTAAATCTTATTTATCTCATGTTGCTTTCACAGAAGCTCTGGGTTTACTTTAGCAGAAAGATAGCTTACAAGCCTTGCAATTCTTTCCTCCTGAATCAATGAGGACTAGAATTTTTTGATAATAATCATTCACAGTCCTGTGTAAGTCTCAACAACCAATAGAGTAATATTAATTAATGTGATATTTGCAGAGCATTTTGTAATAATAATCATATTTTTGTCTGAGGAGAATTAATTTTGCTCTTTTGTAACAGGACATGTGTAAGTTTCAACAACTAATAGAGTAATATTAATGTGATATTTGCAGAGCATTTTGTAATACAATAATTGTATTTTTGTCTGAGGAGAATTAACTTTGCTCTTTTGTAACAGGACACTGAAGAGATCAAATGGAAAGTTAAGTTGAAGTCTTCTCTGAAATGACTTGAATAATTTGTGTGAATTTGAAAACAGAAACAGTGACTTAGCTCACACCAAAGAATAAATTTGCTTGACCATGGTGGTGGGGTCAGGTAAGTGGAACAGTTTGGAATATCTGCTCATAACTTTGCTTGACCATGGGGGTCTGGTAAGTGGAACAGTTTGGAATGTTGCTCATAACTTTTCTTGACCATGGGGGTCGAGTAAGTGGAACAGTTTGGCATGTTGCTCTGAAAAGTTAGCAGGACATCAATAAATATCCATTCCAGTTTTTCTGTAAGTATCTGGAAAACATAAAGTGTATTCTACCCATGAAATTGTGATGGTAATTTTTTCAACTCTTGGCAAAGAGTTAACATTCTTGAATTTTTCAGGTTTACTGCAGTCTTCTTTGATTCTGACATTCAAAATTGTACAAGTTTTCCTTTTATCGCAAAGAAATAAGGGCATTTATTAGATGGATTTATAGGGTGAGGGAGGGGATTTGTGCAATGTATTTACATCCTGTCTACACCCATCTCCCTCTCCCCCCCCCCTTCAGTCCCACACACACCAACACACCCTTTTGGTCACCTGCATATGTCCTGCTAACAGTAATGACACCTTCATTGACACACATTTGACCAGCAGTCAAAGTACTACTATAAAGATAAGGTTTAACAATTTTGACATGCTCATGTCAACATTTTTGATAAGATTCAGCTTTTTGTTCAGTCATGATATTGCAAGAATAAATTATGTCAAAATTATATGAAAATTGTGTAAAGTCTGATTTAAAGAGCAATCATCTTCTCATTTTGTGATTTTAATTATATTCATATTTGTGGAAAGAACTCTAGAATTAGTTGCCCTAAGTATTGGCTAAAGTGCTGTGTAGCATTTTCTCTTACTCATACAAAAGGAAATGCCACCATCATGAATGATGAAAGAGCTACTTCAATGTGATATTAATTTATGGAAGTTTTGGAAAAGAAGAATATTGAACTCTAATAATACAGTTGGAATGCTTGCTTTTTAAGCTGTTAACCTGTTTGGTATTTAGAGTTACATCAAAATCCAACTTTATCTGTAGGGTATGATCAGGCGCGTAGCCAGGAATTTGCCAAGGGGGAGGCAAACCTGTAGGCAAACTATCAGAGCCCTAGACTCGGCATGCAAACTATCTACGCGAAGCGCCACCATGGTTGGCGAGAGGCGCACAAGAAAATTTTGGCTGAAAATGCCTCTCAGATCGCTGGAAATGGCACTTCCCAGGCCTTGTAAGTTGCATCTAAGGCTTATTCTAAGCTTGAAATTACTAGCGATATCATAAAAACATACAACAAAAATATGCTCAAGGGGAGGCGGTTGCCCTCTTCGCCCCCCCCCCTTGGCTATGCGCCTGGCTATGATTTCCCTGTGAATTACAAATTTCAGCTGAATTCCCTGGATGATGTCATTCACTCTGTTTTTGCCAGATGCATTAAAGAACAAAAATACAACTATATTTATATCTTTGTCAAAAAAAATTCTATGAGGATGTATGTGGTTTCGAACAAATGATGCAGATGTTTACAGCCTGTCTATTCAGCAATCGACTTCAGCTACCGGAATATCGCTATAAATGTCTAAGGAGTCTGGAGTGAACTCGGACTTGTGCTGACTGTTCAATCAGTGTGGTTCCATGCCTTATTTTCAATGCCAACCTTTTAAGAAAACAAGGGTTGAAGTATTAGAATTTCTTAATCAGGGATTTAATTACAAATGGATGCTCTAATTATGAGTCCACTGTATTACAATAAGAAAGTGTCATGGCTTTGATAAATTATTCTCAAATAAAATATTTAGGGGTGACTAAAAAATAAAAGCAATAACATATGAGTAAAATATATTTGTGTTACTCTTTATTTCTTGTCCTTAAATTATATTCTGTAACAGCACTGAAAATAGCATGAATACAAATGATTTCCCCTACAAACTGTACTTTGTTTCACCCTTCCCCTCCCACACCCACCATGCAAGATGAAAAAGAAAGCATACCATGTTAAATGCAATCTTGACTGACACTGAAAAGCAACATCTCAAATACTGAATATGTTTCTCCAGTCACTGTAACATTAAGTAATATTAAGTGATATTAAGTAAACATTTCAAAGGGTGTGAAGACTCGCGCACAAAGAAATGTCTCATGCCGGTAATCTGACCTGGTTTCGAATGAGGTGTAACAGAAGTGTTAGATACCACCATCGATCCCAGAAAATACACACACAGCTTGCTACTGTCGGTAATTAGACACCAGTGTATAGTCAGTACATACAGCTGCGGTCAATACCCACAGCACAGTGTACAAACGATACAGCGATGGACATCTCAGGTCCAGCTAAAGATAAGGTATCACGTTTCATTACTGTCTGCATTTTGTTGCGACAAAAGGAAAACTTCACTTGTAAGCAATGGAAAGTTAACTTTATCACAGGGCGGCACACGGTTTGGGGCGAGTCTTCAACGCCTTTAAGTAAACATTTTAAGAACTTTGCTCTGCATTCAGCATTGACTCTGACTGACAGGAGCACAAACACCACTTTTTGAGAAACTTTGGTAACATGGAGGAGGATGCTGTTGCTGTGATGCAAAATGGGGGTTTATTTTGCAACTTTTGAGACAATGTTGCAGAATATTTTGACTGCTTCTAAGGCGGTACTATGCATACAAGCTATAAACTGTACGCTACCTAGTACTTTTTGTAATCTTCTGTCATTGAACTTTCACCAAAGGTCACTGGCATCAACACTTCTTTCCAATACTCTGAGATTGACTGAGCAAGCAATCAATGCTTTACTGTACATGATATTAATGATCAAGGACTGTAATTGGTACCAGTATTGTTACACACAGTCTTAGTAAGCTTGATGTTCAGTATCCTTGGAGAACGCACAACAAACCTCAATAGCATGATGTACAGTAATGGTATCCCTGGAGAACTCACAACATACCTCAATAGCTTGATGTACAATATCCATGGAGAACTCATGACATACCTCTATAGAGCTCTTGATGTACAATGTCCATGGAGAACTCAAGACATACAGTACCTCAATAGTTTGATGTACAGTACAATATCCATGGAGAACTCACAACATACCTCAAGTTAGCTATGTATGCTCCTGGTTTAAAGGCTATGTACTCTACTGAGTTGGCTGTAGGCCTATACTCCTCCTGGTGAGCTAACACACTTCTTGTGAGCTGGTTTTGCCTCTGCTGAGCAAGATTTATCACTGCTGAAATTACTATACACCTCAATTTACTACGTACAGTAGCTATGCTTCTGGTTAGGCTACTACTTTGCTGAACTGGTTGTAAAGTGTAAATCCCTCATGGTGAAATAATACACCTCTTGTGAGCTGAGTTCGCCTCTGCTGAGCAAGATTTATCACTGCTGAACTTACTACTGTATATACCTCAACTTAGCTATGCTCCAGGTTTACGTAGCTATATATGTACTCTGCTGAGTTGGCTGTAGGCCTATACTTCTCCTGGTGAGCTAACACACCTCTAGTGAGCTGGTTTTGCCTCTGCTGAGCAAGATGTATCACTGTATACACCTTAATTTACTAGGTACAGTAGCTACAGTATGCTTCTGGTTAGGCTACAACTCTGCTGAACTGGTTGTAAAGTGTAAACCCCTCATTGTGAGCTAATTTAATATACCTCTTGTGAGCTGAGTTTGCCTCTGCTGAGCAATATTTATCACTGTGCACTGCTGAACTTACTATACACCTCAATTTATTATCGATGCTTCTGGTTAGGCTACAACTCTGCTGAACTGGTTGTAAAACTGGGTAAACCCCTCATGGTTAGCTAATACACAGGTCTTTTGTGAGCTGAGTTTGCCCCGGCTGAGCAAGATGCAGCCCTGTTGAGCTGGCCATAGTACTGATGAGGTAATTAAATCATCTCTGATGAGTATAGTATATGCCTGGAGCACACTAGTAGCCATGGTAAGCTTTAACTGCTGTTGCTACTTCTACTGCCTCTAGGATGTGCACCCACAATGTTACTCACAACTGACGTTGTTGTTGCTCGCTTTGTACTCTGAGAGGCCCTGTTGGTACTGGAGGCATCATTTGGGTGTTGGTCACGTTTCAGCATGGACATAATTTCCGGTGCCCAAGGGAAGAGTCTAACCACTGCTATAAGGAGAAGTATCCATAGAGGTATAAAAACATAAAATATGTCCAGCACTATGTCTATATATTGCAGTTTCACACACAGCATCAGCTCGAATGATATTTTCATGGCTAATCCAAAGATGAAGACGCCTAAATTAAACACCACCGATCTCAGACTCGCGTCCCTGTCTCTGCCGTTTCGGACGTGAGTGACCAGACGGAAAATGAGTAGAGCTAAAAATATGACATCAAATATCCACATCGGCAGGAAGACGAGAAACCAGTTCCAATCGGTCTTCCTGTCCAGCTTGACCGCCAGCATTATGAAGAAGAACAAAGCAAACAAACAAGAACACACAATTCTGTAGCTGAGAGGCATCTTGGCTGATTGTGAGCGAGAGCTCTGTCACATCATGCGGTACCTGAAATGGAAATTGAGTAAATTAATGATTCCGCTCTAGGAAAGTATATATAGATATATCTTACTGCAATGTTAGCTTTCATTTTTGTCATTGCAACAGAAACGCACCAGTAAGAAAAAGAACATTGAACCAGTAATGCTGTCGTGGCTGTTACAGTGTTAGTTCAATTGTAATAGATTACTTTTTGCTGTAGACATAGTAAAATTGGTAACTTAATGTTACTCACGCTAGAGGCTAGAGCAAAAATGCTGTTAAGTAGGGGCGGTTTATGAGGATCACTCTGCATTTGGTCATTGGTTTTGTTATATATACAGTATATGTAAATCATGCTATCAACTACTGTACTGCATTTATTTAATTTGCATACTAGGTAGATGGGAAAGCCACAGCTAAGGTTTAATGCAGATGATCCTATTGTTAAAGATAATTATACATACTGTATGATACTGGGTAGATAGAAAGTCACAGTCAGTTCTTAACCAGATTGCCCTATTGTTAATGAAAAGAATACAGTGCACTAGCAGGGATATGTGACTTAAACTACATGAATTATGTCAGTAGAGCATACACTACCATAGTGTGAAGTTGTGTTTTTCTTGAGTTGTCTCTACAGTTTTTATCTCGGAGTAATTATAGAATACAGGGCCACTCGATGATACTATCTGAGCATCCGGATGCGCGGATGCTCAGTCTCACCCCAGTACGTATGTGAGTAAAAAATGTCAAAGTCCCAGTTCTTTCTTTTTGAGTGGATGCGCGGATGCGTGGATGCGGAGTCAAAAATTTCCTAAGTCCTTTTAAGAACGACACACTATTGATGTGGAATATCTTCGTACATACGGGACTTTCAGTATTGGAAATACGTGATGGTATATGTCGAAACTTTTCGACCCGGGGTGGATGCGCGGATGCCCGGATGCGGAGTCAAAATGAAATACGTGATGGTATATGGGGAAACTTTCGAAAATTATTTAAGTCCATTATGGGGAAACCTTCGAAAATTATCTAAGTCCTTTCCTTGTACTCCCGGGGTGGATGCGCGGATGCGGAGTCAAAATAAAATACGTAATGGAATTTTAGAGGGCGCCATACGTGTACGGACATGTACAGACACACCGCGCATCCGCGCATCCGGATGCTGGGAAGAGTTAATGAATGGCCCTGTATTCTATAATTGTACCTTTATCTCTAGATTACGGGTGATGTCGGCAATGTTTGATAAATTTCTGCCATTTTAAAGTTGAATGTAAGATTTCAAGTCTTTTTTTGAGTTCCATGGGTTACAATACTAATACTATATCCAGTCGTCCCAATCTTTATCAAAGAAATAAATACTCCATCCGACATGGAGTAATGGTAATATTATGGTAACAGAAATAGTTTTTTAGTGTGGGGCATGGACTGGAGTACTTTCCTTTCTTAGATTTACCTTTTTGTGGCAAGTTTACCCATGATAGTCATGTCATGTATTCACTACAGTAGGATGGTGACTTCGAAGTTCGCCCACTTAAGACTTAAAACACCCCAAAACTAAATCTTCTGGTATAAATCACCAGAAAATATACTTCATATGGTGGGAGAATTGTGTTTTAGTACGATACACGGCCAAACTTTCTTTCCTGCAAACTGTTTTCACGTTGTTTTCCAAGAAAATTCTTCGTGATTGTGGAACTGGTATTTCTTGCTAGAGTATTGCGAATTTCGGCCACGCAACCTACAGTGTGGCGCTGGTAAAAATTGGTGGCGCTGTTGCTTTTTCAGTAATTATAACAGACTTCATAGATCTTTCGTCATTTTATTGACAAATATGTAAGTAATTTCTTGCACACGGGTCATTTTGGAGAGAAAATAACTGTAGCTTCGTAATTTTTCGTGAAATTGGCTGTTGCTATAGGTTGTCATGGTGAAATCGTGTGTTTCTTAAGGGTGGCCGATTTTCGCAGTACGGCGAACTTCGCAATACTGACTATACTGTGTGCTAACCAAGTACCTGTAGGCTGTAGTGTAACTAGTCACACTCACACGTACTGTAAGATCTCGACTAGGCCTAATTCAATATCTAGACTTACACTACCAAGCAGCCCAAGTGACAGCAGTGATATTACCCGTGCGTAAATAACACGACTTAATGAGGAAAAATGGTATAAATGCCTTACATTTAATACGAAAATCCGGTCAGGGATGCCGCAGTCACCGTTCTGCCATGTTTTGTGTCACTAGTACCACTCTGTTACACTGGATACACTGTTCGTACAAGATAAGAGATGCACAGCAGCGAACAGGAAAACAAACCCAAGTACTAAGCAATTGAACTTTGACCTAACGGCAGGTTTCATATTAATCTAACGTATGTGATCAACTCATCTTCTTCGAATCTACAGGTGTTCATTTACGATTCAGTACACTGGCAGTATTAAGTACAGTAACATATGAGTTTCTAAAATATTTTGCGTTCTATTTGCTAACTTAAACTCACGTAGGCTACCTTGGATCCAAGCTGCAGATAACACCAAAACTCCAGTAACACTACAGTAACACTAGCCCAACTAGGCTAGGCCTAAGTTAGGCGAGCCTACTGTAGGCCTAGGCTAGCCCAACCCTACACTACAGTAGTAGTAAGTTGAGTCTCGTCTATCCGACATGCTCAGTGATTAACCTCCGCCACGTATCACGATCTTGCGCAAGGTACATTGCTTCCTCGAAATTGTTAACGTCCTTAAATTGCTATTTTACCCTACAGTGCAGCCCCCCAAATACTGTAGCCCATACTGTACGCCATAGCAAACCTTGAGTTTGATGCTACAGCTACGATCTGCTACAGTGACTCTATTCTCTATCTTAGAGTTTGGTCTGAGTTTGTACCAGTTCAGCACCGTTATATGCAAATATACTGCTACGGAAATTGTCCAGTATTACTTTCGATATTTGTCAATTACGTTAGGTTTGTATGCCTGTCGTAGTTGGAGCACACTTTCAGGTTAAGAAACTTTTAAGTAGATGACTTGAAAACAAAATTGGGTTGAACTTGAAGACACTGCATGCCTTGGTTTAGGAAGCAGTGTTACAGTAGGATATTAGTTATGGAATAATGCTAGTAAATATCAATGTGCAGTTTCACAGTAAATATCATTTCTCTGATGAACAAAAACAGTAGTTCACAATCTTACTATACACCAACGTTACATATATTGTTACATTCTAGCTTTTGAATGCCCAAAATACATGGCGGGCTTTATTTTGAATGTGTAACAAATGGGTTCCCAGGGGACTGACCGACTGAACTTAGCAATCATGTACCCAGGAGCAAATATATGTGCTAGCACATAGCTAATGAAGGGCTCAGCTGAGCCCTTCATTAGCTCTATGCAGCTATTCTATTCATGATGATCATTCATTCTGGCAAATCATCACTTTCTGGTTTAATGCCATGCAAATCAGAAGTCTGTCAGAAGTCACTCTTAGCTAATTAGAGCATTCAAGTATGTGCATGCATACCCTCCCTACATGTTTTAATAGGTATGATTTGAACATAGTTCATGTAATGCAAGTCTTCACCCACACAGCCTTAGAGGGAATACATGTTCATATCTTTGTAATTAGGCAAAAATGATTTCTCTGTTTTTCTGCAAGAAAGGTTACATTCATGAACTAGACGTGCTCAATTTATATCCTCATTGATATGTTGATTGTTGTGGAAAAGCAAACTCAATTTCACTTTCACTGCAGTTTTCTCTCCATTTATTGTAGAGTTTGCGACTGTATTAACTTTCAATTTACTGCCTTCAATATAAGCCTGTTGCTTCAAAACTTTTGTTTTGATTGCAAAAGTTAGACATCTTAAGTTGACCAGTTGAAATTGTGAATATTGGAATGCTTTTCAAGTTTTGTCAGATTTCTAAAAATAGTCTCATGTCTGTTTCAGCTCCATTTGATGTGTTTATAAGTTGAGTTATGGGAAGTGCAAGTGGACCTTCAATCGTTGACCAACTACAACAAGAGATGGATGACATGAACAGGATACAGTACAGTGCAGAGTACAGTGCAGACATCAACAGTAAAATGCAGGTATGTACATGTACAGTGCAAAGTATAGTGCTGACAAACAGTAAACTGTAGGTACCTACAGTATAGTCAGTATTGCGAAGTTCGTAACACTGCGAAGTTCGGACACCCCTAAGAAAATACACGATTTCACTATGACAACCTATAGCAACAGCTAATTTCACGAAAAACTACAAAGCTACATATACTTTCCCTCCAAAATGACCCGTGTGCAAGTAAATATTTGTCAATAAAATGACGGAGATCCATGAAGTCTGTTATAATTACTGAAAAACAACTGCGCCACCAATTTTATCACCAGTGCCACACTGCGGGACCAGGTGTCTGAACTTCGCAATACTCTAGCAAAGAAATACCAGTTCCACAATCACAAAGAATCTTCTTGGAATACAACGTGAAAACAGTTTGCAGGAAAGAAAGTTTGGCCGTGTATCGTAATATAACACATTTCTCCCACCATAACAAGTATATTTTAGTAGGTACCTACAGTATGTGTACAGGGTGGTGTATAGGACAGACATAAACAGTAAACTAAAGGTACGTGTACTTTATAAATATATGTATAGTATATGGTACTTTCCTTTATTAAATTTTTTATGTTGAAGGCTGTTATAAACTCTTATTTCTGCACATTGCATAGATTCTAGAACACTTTAAATTATTGCAATATATGTTCTATTAAACATCTGAGGCTGTTCATTTGAAGCAGCTAGACACACAGACCATTAGGCCAGTTCCTCATATAGATGCAACGTAAAACTCAATGAAAGAATATAACATTTCGTTACATGGCCTCAAATAACATGGTTACAAACTATTATTCAGCGACATTATAATGAATTTGAAAACCAAACCAAGGGTGCTCTATTGTTTATATGACATAAAAAGAACTTTTCATTGCATCAGCACAATTTATAAAACAATGTAGTAACATTTTACTACATTTAAGGCCTGCACTGAGGATTGAATGTTAAAATTTACATACCTGGCAATGCATGTCTCGGTTACGTTGATCCAAGTTAACACCCGACTGTACATGAAATGTACTGTAGCTTTATGCAAGTCATGTTTAAAATAAGTCAGAAATGACAAAGTTGAGCATGAGGTTTGATGGGATAACAGTAATTACTTGAATGTGTGGGACACAAATATTTCTGTACTGCATTGAAAGCTGAAGACCCCACAAAAAAGCCTGCTGGGTCATTTCATACAAAATCAACCAAATACTTGGTAGGTACTGTACCCTCTTTGGTTTGGCTAAAGGCCCGGTCACACTACAGCGATATTTTATTGGAATACGGTCCGATTTTTCCGATTTTAGGCCGAAGAGTGAGGTTTGTGGTAGTGAATGTAATGAATGCAGTGGAATATTCGAATACCTACTCCAAATCTGAGGGTTTCTGGAACGGACTACATTCTGACGTGACGTCACATCGAAAAACGATAAAAATCGGAAGAGAAATCGGATAGCTATCGGATAAAAGGAAACGGAGTCAATATCAAAAGTTAGGAGAGGGCTATTCCACATCGGAATAGCTCAACAGATAGCAAATCAGGTCCTTTATCACTGTGGCTACTGTAGAAGACCCGAACGAAAAACTGGCTGTTTCGATTCCTCTGGGAAAATCGGATAGTATTCCAATAAAAAATCGGTATAGTGTGACCGGACCTTTATATTATTCATATGTTGATAGCACTATCAAATGTTGATATTAACCACATAAAACTTGTAGGTGGAATTTAAAGGATATTAAGACATTTTTGGATGTCACAGTTCATGGCTTATTCAGAGATAGATTACAACCCAACGCAACACGCAGCTTTGTTAATGCAGTCCAACATTGTCATTTATTTTTAGATGCCATCCAGGCTTAGTTTGGAGCCTGAGCAAGAATCCTACATAGACGATGAGCCACCAGAGGATGACCTACACAGAGATATGACAGCCAGTCCTGCTCATGCTATGAATGTACCAGAGAGGATACTGTTAGCTGGTGAGGACTGCTGATATTATTGTAAATGGTATGGGGGTGGATGTGACAGCCAGTCCTGCTCAAGCTATGAATGTACCCGAGAGGATACTGTTAGCTGGTAAGGACTAGTACTGATATTATTGTAAATGGAAGGGGGGGTGGATGTGACAGCCAGTCCTGCTCATGCTGTGAATGTACCCGAGAGGATACTGTTAGCTCTGGTAAGGACTAGTACTGATATTATTGTAAATGGTATGGGGGGTGGATGTGACAGCCAGTCCTGCTCAAGCTATGAATGTAACCGAGAGGATACTGTTAGCTGGTAAGGACTACTGATATTATTGTAAATGGTATGGGGGTGGATGTGACAGCCAGTCCTGCTCATGCTATGAATGTACCCGAGAGGATACTGTTAGCTGGTAAGGACTAGTACTGATGTTATTGTAAATGGTATGGGGGGTGGATGTGACAGCCAGTCCTGCTCATGCTATGAATGTAACCGAGAGGATACTGTTAGCTCTGGTAAGGACTAGTACTGATATTATTGTAAATGGTATGGGGGGTGGATGTGACAGCCAGTCCTGCTCATGCTATGAATGTACCCGAGAGGATACTGTTAGCTGGTAAGGACTACTGATATTATTGTAAATGGTATGGGGGTGGATGTGACAGCCAGTCCTGCTCATGCTATGAATGTAACCGAGAGGATACTGTTAGCTGGTGAGGACTGCTGATATTATTGTAAATGGTATGGGGGTGGATGTGACAGCCAGTCCTGCTCAAGCTATGAATGTACCAGAGAGGATACTGTTAGCTGGTAAGGACTAGTACTGATATTATTGTAAATGGTATGGGGGGTGGATGTGACAGCCAGTCCTGCTCATGCTGTGAATGTACCCGAGAGGATACTGTTAGCTCTGGTAAGGACTAGTACTGATATTATTGTAAATGGTATGGGGGGTGGATGTGACAGCCAGTCCTGCTCAAGCTATGAATGTAACCAAGAGGATACTGTTAGCTGGTAAGGACTACTGATATTATTGTAAATGGTATGGGGGTGGATGTGACAGCCAGTCCTGCTCATGCTATGAATGTACCCGAGAGGATACTGTTAGCTGGTAAGGACTAGTACTGATGTTATTGTAAATGGTATGGGGGGTGGATGTGACAGCCAGTCAGGACTGCTCATGCTATGAATGTACCCGAGAGGATACTGTTAGCTCTGGTAAGGACTAGTACTGATATTATTGTAAATGGTATGGGGGGTGGATGTGACAGCCAGTCCTGCTCATGCTATGAATGTACCCGAGAGGATACTGTTAGCTGGTAAGGACTACTGATATTATTGTAAATGGTATGGGGGTGGATGTGACAGCCAGTCCTGCTCATGCTATGAATGTAACCGAGAGGATACTGTTAGCTGGTAAGGACTACTGATATTATTGTAAATGGTATGGGGGTGGATGTGACAGCCAGTCCTGCTCATGCTATGAATGTACCCGAGAAGATACTGTTAGCTGGTAAGGACTGCTGATATTATTGTAAATGGTATGGGGGTGGATGTGACAGCCAGTCCTGCTCATGCTATGAATGTAACCGAGAGGATACTGTTAGCTGGTAAGGACTGCTGATATTATTGTAAATGGTATGGGGGTGGATGTGACAGCCAGTCCTGCTTATGCTATGTGAACTGTGCAATGTATATTGCAAGTCAGGGTCACTTGAGTAAAATGTTTACAAAGACTTTGTCATGAAACACAATCCATTAACATGGAAAGCATGCAACTCCAATTTATTAACGAAATCCTTTTTTTTTTTTTTTTTGTATAGGTTCTGGTTCACATGTTGGTATGCGAGAAGCTCCCAGAGACTTAGACCTAGGAGACATGTCAAGCTATCCTAGAGGTTAGTAGTTTCACATGTGGTGTTAATGGTAGCATTCTGGGCTGTGGCTTTCCATGAATGTTACAATTAAAACACAAGTCCAGAGAGTGTTTTTCATATGAATCATAGTCATTCCATATCAAAACAGGAGCATGTTGTAGTTCGACATCTTTGAAAAATTCCCAATTTTATTGTATGATTGGAACACCATGAAATAAGCATATTCTGAAAATTTCAGTTGCATTGCTTCACAATTGGCCGATTTATCACACTTTGAAATTCCGCATTTTGTCGCCACCGTGGCATTTTGGCATTTTTGTGACCTTTGAGGTCTCATTTCTCAGCAATTAACATCCTACTACCTTTCTATAACAGATGCATATAGAGTCTATCCCATACAACAGGAATATAAACAATTAGGCTACAAAAATATTTTCTTGTGGCGTTACGTCAACGTAAAAGTGTCAAAATATTCGATTTTTGTACTTTTCATTTAAAAATGTGCTGTTTTTAGTGATGAATTGCTCCTAAGCCATTGCTTCAGGGTACTTGATTCTTTCAGAGGTTATTATGTCTAGTACAAACAATACAAAATAAATGATTACAATGCTTTCCTATAATATATTTTGCAAGTTGTGCAAGTCTTAAGTTGCTATTTCATGCTGCGATTCAGCATGAGGAAGGGGTTTTGATGCCAATTTTTTACGAAAGTAACCATGTTAGAGCTGTCAGAGTTTTATACTGTACCTTAATCATAACTATAAAGTTCTTACACCTTAACAAATTACAGGGTTCTGGCTTTTTCTCAATATTAATTTATATGAAGTTGTTAAGTTGCTCCGATGTACAAAAGAGGTCGTCTTTGACAGCCAATACCTCAAAATGCGTCATATTGAAAAAATCTGATAATTTTTTCTGGAAGAGATATAGTACCACACTGTTTGTACAAAAAATTTCAGGAGGGTGTTTTGCCTTATTTTGAAATGAAAAATCCTCAAAGTTTTGGATTTTTACAAAAAAAAAGGTTTTGTCTGTTTTGATGTTCCACATGTTTTGAGCCTGGGTATTGTACTTCAAGGTCATTCAATTTAATACCGTGCAGTTTTTAATTTCATATAAACAAAAACTATTTGCAATGTACTTGTCTGTTTCTGGTTATTAAAAAGACTTTACTATAGAGCAGTGGATTGAATGGTTGATGCCTACAAGGGAGTGCTACAAATAAAGAGCTGAAAATCTCTGATCTTTTCTGGTTCTCACTTAATTCTTGGACAGATAGTTACTTGGAACTTTGAGCAAAATTGTATGACAAGGAATCACGAATCAACGAATCACAAAGCCAACTGGCTTTCTGTTTACATTCAAACAAAAGCATCAAACTTTAGGAACAAGATATTGAAAAGATAATTTCCTCTTCACTCTCACTATAATATCCCATAAAGTTTCAGATTGGTTGCTGCTGGTTATCGAGTAATTTCGATTTGTTATTTAGCAATCCATATAAACTTTAAAGATAATTGTAACAGAGGGTGGGATTATGTTATGTGGATGATGAATGGATGTACTTTAAAGGTGCACTATTAATGTCATTGTGTTTCAAAAGCTGTGAGTTTATCATACCAGTGTTGATATGTAAAATATTTCTTTTGATTTCTTTGAAAGTGTGTGATGTGTTCCCTTTCTTTTCCTGCTAAGGTGAACAGGCTGTAGGGCTAACTACACCACCAAGGACCCTGACTTTAGATGAATTCCACTTCCCAACAGTCGGTACAGAAAGGAAAGATAACAATGCAGCCATGAAGAAGCTTGCAGGGTAAGACACTAATCGTACAAACAAAAAATAGTAAACAAGCTTATATGAAGATAAAAAAGATTATATGTTAAGCATGCAGGCACAGAAAGAAAAAAACAAACATGAAGAAATATACAAGATTATATGTTAAGCATGCAGGCACAGAAAGAAAGGAACAAACATGAAGAAATATACAAGATTATATGTTAAGCATGCAGGCACAGAAAGAAAGGAACAAACATGAAGAAATGTACAAGATTATATGTTAAGCATGCAGGCACAGAAAGAAAGGAACAAACATGAAGAAATATACAAGATTAGATGTTAAGCATGCAGGCACAGAAAGAAAGGAACAAACATGAAGAAATATACAAGATTAGATGTTAAGCATGCAGGCACAGAAAGAAAGGAACAAACATGAAGAAATATACAAGATTAGATGTTAAGCATGCAGGCACAGAAAGAAAGGAACAAACATGAAGAAATATACAAGATTAGATGTTAAGTATGCAGGCACAGAAAGAAAAACACAAACATAAAGAAATATACAAGATTAGATGTTAAGCATGCAGGCACAGACACAAAGAAACAAACATGAAGATATATACAATATTAGAAGTTAAGCATGCAGGCACAGAAGAAACAAACAAACAGACATAAATATATAAACAAGATGAGATGCTAAGCATGCAGGCACAGAAAGAAACAAACAAACATGAAGAAATATACAAGATTAGATGTTAAGCATGCAGGCACAGAAAGAAACAAACAAACAGACATAAATATATAAACAAGATGAGATGTTTAGCATGCAGGCACAGAAAGAAACAAACAAATATGAAGAAATATACAAGATTAGATGTTAAGCATGCAGGCACAGAAAGAAAGGAACAAACTTGAAGAAATATACAAGATTAGATGTTAAGCATGCAGGCACAGAAAGAAACAAACAAACATGAAGAAATATACAAGATTAGATGTTAGCATGCAGGCACAGAAAGAAACAAACAAACAGACATAAATATATAAACAAGATGAGATGTTTAGCATGCAGGCACAGAAAGAAACAAACAAATATGAAGAAATATACAAGATTAGATGTTAAGCATGCAGGCACAGAAAGAAACAAACAAATATGAAGAAATATACAAGATTAGATGTTAAGCATGCAGGCACAGAAAGAAACAAACAAACAGACATAAATATATAAACAAGATTAGATGCTAAGCATGCAGGCACAGAAAGAAACAAACAAACATGAAGAAATATACAAGATGAGATGTTAAGCATGCAGGCACAGAAAGAAACAAACAAACAGACATAAATATATAAACAAGATGAGATGTTTAGCATGCAGGCACAGAAAGAAACAAACAAATATGAAGAAATATACAAGATTAGATGTTAAGCATGCAGGCACAGAAAGAAACAAACAAATATGAAGAAATATACAAGATTAGAAGTTAAGCATGCAGGCTCAGAAAGAAACAAACAAACATGAAGAAATATACAAGATTAGATGTTAAGCATGCAGGCACAGAAAGAAACAAACAAACAGACATAAATATATAAACAAGATGAGATGTTTAGCATGCAGGCACAGAAAGAAACAAACAAACAGACATAAATATATAAACAAGATGAGATGTTTAGCATGCAGGCACAGAAAGAAACAAACAAACATACATAAATATATAAACAAGATGAGATGTTTAGCATGCAGGCACAGAAAGAAACAAACAAACATACATAAATATATAAACAAGATGAGATGTTTAGCATGCAGGCACAGAAAGAAAAAAACAAATATGAAGAAATATACAAGATTAGAAGTTAAGCATGCAGGCGTAGAAAGAAAAAAGTGAACATGAAGAAACACAAGATTAGATGTTTGCATGCAGGCACATAACAAACATGAAGCCTGCAGGGTAAGATACATAACAAGCATAAAAATAACAAAGAAAGATGGAGAACTGTTTTGGATTAGATGATGAACATGTTGACACGTAAACAAACATAATTGTAGCAGCTTTCATGGCCTAGAGACACAGACTAAAGAAGTAACTCAATCAAATGAAAGTAAACATGGAGAAGTTAGCACGGTAAACTAAAGTAAAAGCAAGTATTTTGAATACTTTTCCCTATATCGTTATTTGTATCGTGATTTGTGTCTTGTTTGCTTCTGTTTCAGAATCGCAGATGAAAGTGCAATATTGGATAGGACAAACTCATCGTTGGAAGAACCAAACTCATATAACTTACAGAAGCAGATTAGAATACTTTCCAAGAAAGTCGCAGACTTAGAAGAACGACAGAATAACCGTGAATACAGAGAGACCGCCTTCATGGCGGCCGCGGTGGCTTACGTCATCTACAAAGGGTTCAAGTATTTCTCTAGTCCATACTGAAGGACAAGGAAAGAGAGAGACCTTTGGTAATGTTCGGAGAGGGCTGTACTTTCTACTTTCGGGCAGAATGGTAATATGTAAAATGGTCCCAAAGAATCTCCTTATGACTGTGATTGTAAATATCAAACTTTCAGCTGACCTTGCCATGCAAAACTCTCCGAATTCTAATATTCAAGAAAAGAAAAATGAAACCTCCAAGAAATTGAAACATAAGTCATTTCGCTTGTACAGTAGTTGGGATTATAAGTTTGAAAAAGTTTTTAAAAATTATAATTTATAAGTTTTGAAGTCCCTAAATCTCTGCAATGCTGCTTCCTGCTTCTGAGACAATAGTTCTCTGGACAAAACCTACCTGTTTTGGATCAAACAGATTAATTAATAATTAAGCTGATCAGGGGCTCGACTACACTGAAAGTCCGAGATGCATTCGACTGGTCTAAACATCACCAAAACATAGCAACTCAAGTCAGTCAGAGATGAGCTGCTCTCGGGTCTGGTCACATGACGTGATCTACGTGACACAAAGAGAATAGCAGCTGGTACTGAATCAAACTCAAAAGTTACTGTCTGGTAAAAGTGGCAAATGTAGTGTGCAGTTCCTATGGCTGTTAATAGTGCACTCAGAAAGAAGTATGAACTTAATACACAGGGAGAATTACTGGTGAACAACGTAGAATGCACGTGCCCAGTCACATTTGTGAATTGTGGTAGAACATCATTTGAATCTGGGTTACCAGGCCAGTGCTCTACCAACAGATATCCAGCCCAGCACTCTACCAACTGAGATATCCAGCACTCTACTAACTGAGATATCCAGCCCAGCACTCTACCAACTTAGATATCCAGCCCAGCACTCTACCAACTTAGATATCCAGCCCAGCACTCTACCAACTTAGATATCCAGCCCAGCACTCTACCAACTGAGATATCCAGCCCAGTGCTCTACCAACTGAGATATCCAGCCCAGTGCTCTACCAACTGAGATATCCAGCCAAACACTCTAGCAACTGAAGTATCCAGCCCAGCAGTCTACCAACTGAGATATCCAGCCCAGCAGTCTACCAACTGAGATATCCAGCCCCAGCACTCTAGCAACTGAGACATCCAGCCCAGCACTCTACCAACTGAGATATCCAGCCCAGCACTCTACCAACTGAGATATCCAGCCCAGCACTCTACCAACTGAGATATCCAGCCCAGCACTCTACCAACTGAGATATCCAGCCCAGCACTCTACCAACTGAGATATCCAGCCCCAGCACTCTAGCAACTGAGACATCCAGCCCAGCACTCTACCAACTGAGACATCCAGCCCAGCACTCTACCAACTGATATATCCAGCCCAGCACTCTACCAACTGAGATATCCAGCCCAGCACTCTACCAACTGAGATATCCAGCCCAGCACTCTACCAACTGAGATATCCAACCCAGCACTCTACCAACTGAGATATCCATCCCAGCACTCTACCAACTTAGATATCCAGCCCAGCACTCTACCAACTTAGATATCCAGCCCAGCACTCTACCAACTTAGATATCCAGCCAAACACTCTAGCAACTGAGATATCCAGCCCAGCAGTCTACCAACTGAGATATCCAGCCCAGCACTCTACCAACTGAGATATTCAGCCCAGCACTCTACCAACTGAGATATCCAGCCCAGCACTCTACCAACTGAGATATCCAACCCAGCACTCTACCAACTGAGATATCCATCCCAGCACTCTACCAACTTAGATATCCAGCCCAGCACTCTACCAACTTAGATATCCAGCCCAGCACTCTACCAACTTAGATATCCAGCCAAACACTCTAGCAACTGAGATATCCAGCCCAGCAGTCTACCAACTGAGATATCCAGCCCAGCACTCTACCAACTGAGATATTCAGCCCAGCACTCTACCAACTGAGATATCCAGCCCAGCAGTCTACCAACTGAGATATCCAGCCCAGCAGTCTACCAACTGAGATATCCAGCCCAGCAGTCTACCAACTGATATATCCAGCCCAGCACTCTACCAACTGAGATATCCAGCCCAGCACTTTACCAACAGATATCCAGCCCAACACTCTAGCAACTGAGATATCCAGCCCAGCAATCTACCAACTGAGATATCCAGCCCAGCACTGTACCAACTGAGATATCCAGCCCAGCACTCTACAAACTGAGATATCCAGCCCAGCGCTCTACCAACTGAGGTATCCAGCCCAGCACTCTACGAATATATATCCAGCACTCTAGCAACTGAGACATCCAGCCCAGCGCTCTACCAACTGAGATATCCAGCCCAGCACTCTACCAATAGATATATCCAGCCCAGCACTCTACCAACTGAAATATCCAGCCTAGCACTCTTCCAAGTGAGATATCCAGCCCAGAGCTCTACCAACTGAGGTATCCAGCCCAGAGCTCTACCAACTGAGGTATCCAGCCCAACACTACCAATATATATCCAGCACTCTACCAACTGAGATATCCAGCCCAGCGCTCTACCAACTCAGATATCCAACCCTTAGTTGGTGGCAATCCCTTCATTTAGTGATATAAATTTGTTTGTATCACATTGTATAATATTGTTATTTTGTTAAAGAACGTGATGTATCTGGTGGACATTTCAACCAATAATAACAATGACTTTTTGTGTCTTTTGTGAAGAAGATTAAGTGAATGTTGGTGCTAACAGTTTACTCATTCTGGAGTTTATTATCAGATGTTCCTTCAAGGGTGGTCAACAGTCAGAAACAAAATTGTAAGGAAATAGATTAAGTTATGTATAATTAACTGCGTTCTCCCAATAGACCTTAAATATCTCCTTATTGTTTAAAAGAATTTTCTGGTGACTGAAGTTAATTGCTTTGCACAATGGCTGATAATTTTCGGAATCGTTAAGGCAAAAAACCAGATCATAGTAATGACCATTTGTCTCAAATTATGTAAATCCATCTTGCAATAGCAGAATGGATAATGTCTTCAAGGCACTTCAGCTGTAGATGTCTTTGTTTTTCTCTGTAATTTGTTGATCATTCATCCACAAAAAAATTCAGAGTTTCATTAACTTTATTCAAGTGCAGACAAATGTGGCTGCTAAAAAAATATTCCAAGTGTAACATGTTTCAAGAATAAAGCAATAAGAAGATGATAAAAGCCTAAAGTAGATCATTTTACCAGATGAAATCACAGACCGGTTACTGAGATCGACTTTCTGATGTTGTTGAAGCAGCGAGTTGTAAGTTACAATCAGCCATATCTCATATATTGTGAGGAACAAGATGCCAGCAAACAGGGTTATTATTTTTTTACTGAAAATTTAAGGTGTTTGAAAGGAGATAGGGATATTGCTAGCAATGTTACTGTTACATTGCAGAGAATACAGGCAGTGGACCAAAATACATCATTGGAGAATTGTTGTGTTAGTTGAGAAGTTTGTAGAGCTGCTTGGCGCCTGAATATTTGTGTTTTTCTACTGAATTGGCTACTTGGACAACCAAAACGTAAGACCAAGTTGTGGGAGGGGGGGCAATCCGAAAAAAAAGTTCTCCAAAATTTGGCATGCTATCTCTTGGTTTGGGATGTCGTTTATTCATGTGGAAAGCGAATTTCAGGAGACACACGTGCACCCTACAACCTAAAGTGGCCGATACTAATGTCATCAAACATACAAGGTCAAGCAAACAAGACAAATTTGAATAGTCGGTTTTTTAAGATTGATTTATGAACATTATTTTATGTGGACACAATATTAAATGGAAATAAATATGTATCATTTTTGGAACTAATTTTATTTGAATCTCTGTTTGTTTCTCCTCTGGCAGAGTAGCCCCTGGGTTGATTAGAGTGCTGGAACTCCCTGTAGCTTCGGGTAGAAGATCCTGCCCTCGGGGTTGATGAGAGGGCTTTGACTCCCTATAGCTTCGGGTAGAGGGTACAGATCCTTACTTGGGACTGGACTTCAGGTAGCTTCAAGTAGAGGGTACAGATCCTGCCATGGGGGTTAATTGCAGGGTTGGACTCCTAGTAGCTTCGAGTAGATGGTACAGATCCTTCCTTGGGGATTGATTAGAAGGCTGGACTCCCTGTAGCTTCGGGTAGAGGGTACCGATCCAGTCATGGGGGTTGATTACAGGGTTGGACTCAGTGGCGGACTAGCCACGCGGGCATTTGGGCAATGCCCGGTGGGCTGGGGAGCCTGGTAAAATTTACAGCCCATTTTCACAGTAGTTAATATATAGAATACAGACGGGTTGTGTAGAACTATTTATTTTAACTGTGGGAATCAGTCATGTGAAGACTGCCCTCGATCTCTGCTGCAGCTACAAGGTGCTCCTCAAGTTGAATCTTTACACCGATGCTGACAAGAGCATTGAGCTTGCTTACAAGCTGCTGATAACGCTACCTGTCTCACAAGTGGCATGTGAACGTTCTTTCTCTGCCTTGAAGAGACTCAAAAACCGTTTGAAGAAGTACAACGACACAAGAACATCTTGAGGCGTTCATGTTGATGTCTGTGGAAAAAAGGATCTTGGCCAAATTTGACACTAAAAATATCATTGATGGTGTGGCTGCCAGAAGCAGCGAACTGCGTAGGCTCCTATACTCTCGTAGACATGACATGTGCTCGTGTTATTGAACATATATTTTAGTGGATTGTATTTAGGTTTTAACTTTTCTTCAGTTTAATCAAGTGTTGCTTTCGGAAATTTTTTTTTTGGGGGTCTTTTATAAAGGATTATTGTAACATACAAAATTGAGAAATATAGCACCATTTTGCATCTAGGCATTCCTTAACTTCAAAATAATCTCAAAGGGGAGGGGGACACCCCAGGCCTCCCCTTAGACCCCTTCCCCAGGATGGCGATCACTAGTAAGTAACATATCAATGAACAATGGGCCGGTCTAGGTGAAAAATGCCCGGGCTGGTTTTAAGACCCAGTCCGACCCTGGTTGGACTGATGAAGAATTTAGATTATTTTAAAGCAACAGATTGAATAAGCGGTAAATCGCAACAGTTGTAAAGTGTAAATAAAAGTCAATGCTAGATATCCATCTCAACCCATTTTCAATTCCTGGATATAAAACATAATTCAGTCTCTACGTCAATCGTATCTTTGAGGGCGGACTAAATGTGTTCATTGAGGCTTTATTGTATATACCTATGACTCATGACATAAAAAAAATTATCCTGTTACACACATTTCATTAGATTTCAGTTAGTCATTGATTGTTTATTGTTGCCTAGGCAACATATTGCAGGCGCCTCGTTTTGCAAGCACGGTAGGCCTAATTCTTTTGTGAATAATAAAGCCCAGTGACCGTTCTTCCATTTCATTAGCTACCTCCTAAATTATACAGTCAACGTAAAATCAACACACACACGCACATGCAAGAAAAGTATTTATTATATATTATGTTATAATGAACTCGGTACGGCGTATGATATATGCAGTTGTATTAACACACAAAACATCTTTGAACCACCATGTCGATGACACTTGATTACATAACGTTTTGACTCTCCTCGTGTTGACTTTCAGGTGAGCGGAATAATTAAGAGGAATAGCTTGACTAATTATATAACGTTAAGTGTGTACCAAGTGTAATAGGTTGGATTGACCGACGATGGTATACTAGAATTATAAGCAGCTCTCAGGTTGTCAATATACCTTCACATGAAAATTCACAACACTGGAAAACTCGCTCCAGTCTAAGTTGTCCTATCTTTGTGTTTTGTGTAGTCTATATGTTGATTTCAGTTCCTTATATGATATATATCATTTATTCTGCAATTTACATGCTGCCTTCACTGTGCTCTCTAATTACAATATAATCATTTCATTGATGACTTTGTAGAGTTGGCGTCTGGTTTTATCTCAGTATGCACTTATCTGCAATTCTGCATGCTCTTAGAAATCTGTGTGGAGTACCGGAGACCATCTTTAGTTGCCCTATCTCACTGTTTTAAATCAATACAGTTTCTCACACTAAAGTATGGCAGTGGGACCTTTCAGGAATTAGGTACTACGTTAATTCATGAAACAGCTAGTAATTTGTATTGTATTCACAAATTAAATGAGCTCAATGTTCACACTTGTTAGATGGAATAGTATATGTAAAGCTGAAATGAGCACATTATCTGAAGAAGTCCTTAAGTACTCGATAATTAATGCTCTTGGCAGAATAAAAACTTGGCTAATATCTTAGTTTGCAGTTTGGTGATGAATACATGTAAACAAAACTTTGATGGACATGTCAGAACGGTAGGAAAACGGCTACAAAACGCAAACAGATGCTTTAATAACAGGTATTTAATTTAAGCTACTGTCTAGCTAATTAGGAAATCGTTTCATGGCGTGATTGTTTTTTTTTTCTTTCAGAATTGATACAAGCCGTTGCGGAACTGCATACAAATTGTCACAGCCTTTCTACACCAACCTATTATTCACGATTAATCCACTTAATGTCGTTTTCTACAAATATGTCTTTCATTTTTTCGACAAAGATCCTTTTTTTATGAGCAAACAGCTATCTGAAAAACAATTGTGTATGACCAAGCCCAGCAGCCGCCAAAATTCAAATGTAATGAATGTTATGCACAATGAGTAACAATAGTGGAGGCCACTCATACAAATGTAGCGGAACTGCGAACAAATTTTCACAGCCTTACTACACCCACCTATTATTCACGATCAACTAAGAATTTCCACTTAATGTTGCTTTCTACAAATATATTTTTTCGACAAAGATCGTTTTTTTTTATATAAGCAAACAGCTATCTGAAAAACCATTGTGTACGGCGAAACGCAGCAGCCGCCAAAATTCAAATGTAATGAATGGTATGCACAATAAGTAATAATAGTGAAGGTCAGATCTCCAGCTGTGCGTATATGTGCATAGGATGTAGTACCCTATATATAATATAATAGGTGTTCTAACAAAACACGAAGAGCATATGTACAGTACTGTGAAAATAATATCGGCAGGTCAATAACAATGAAACCGTCGAAATCGATAGACTCAGTTCGGTAATTCATTTCAATTCATTTTATTTTATTTGTTTCTTCACAATAAAAATACAGAGAAGTGTCATATCAACAACAGGGAAAATTTTGAAAGGAAGCACTCCAAAATCCAACACATATCAACAACAGGGAAAATTGTGAAAGGAAGCACTCCAAAATCCAGAGGGCTTGACTAGTAGAGCGCTCACGTGAATGAATAAATAGAGGAGCAATACAAGATAACAGTAACACTTATATCCACACACGCACCAACCCAATACGTATAACCCATCCAGCCCACCCCCATATATATATATATATGTATACGTATATATTTATATATATCTATCTATATATATATATAAATATATATATATATATATATATATATATATGCACAATTGAATACAAAAACACACACGCATATATATTTATATATAAGCATATGCATAAAAAATACATATATATCATATATATACATATATGTAACATATATGTATATACATGATATATATATATTATATGCATATAGTGGGCTAGCGATCTTAGAAGAGTCCTTCATGAAGCGTCGATAGAACGCTGCCTTACCTAGGAAGCATCTCAGATCTTTGACGGAACTTGTGGTGGGCCAGTTTTGTATGGTAGTATTCCTGGTTCTGTAGCAATTCTTTCTGCTTAAACAACATGACCGAGATAATGTCCCTTTTCCTGGAGTAAGTACAACTAAATTGGTTTCACCTTCAGTCCATGTTTCTAGAACTTCTCCCAATCGTTGTATTATTTATAGTGTGATTCAAAGTCCCCCAAGCATAATTATGTCATCACGGTACAGCAGAACCATAATTCTTGTTCGCATTGCAAGCCTACATGAAATGCTGACAAGTTCCAGGAGAATTCAAATAGGTCCATAGGAGTTGTGAAGGTTGTTTTTGACGTATCATCTGCCTCCCAATAAACCTGCCAATACCCACTGACCACATCTTAAGTAGAAAAGAGTTTAGCTTTACCTAGAGCAGTAAGCGGCTCTTCAAGCCTGGGAAGTGGGTATAGGCATCATAACAAGTAACGGTATTTGATCGTCTATAGTCGACACATATTCTAATGTTGCTATTGTAGTGATGCAGAATTAAACTCATTATTTACTGTTAAGTTATTCCTTCTGGCCACATAGCTGTTACTATGTAACCTTCTGGATATGTGTCAGTCACCTGCACAGGTACAGGAAGGTCTCTGCCATTGCCTTAAACCCTTGGCATATTCATAAGAAGAGCACTGCTACCCATCATGTTACACGAGTCTTCTTTGCTCTCGGCTCCATATTACCTAACCAAATACTCATCCACAAAGAAATAGGGCTTATAGATTTAGTGATTGTGGAAAGGTTTATTCCCAATGGAGTGTTTATTTCTGTTGTTTGTTGTTAAACTGAAATGACAGCTTCATCAGTATAAGTTAACCAACATGCTAGTTGCTTCTATCATAATTTTAAGTTGGGTATCCTTTCACTTTGTGAGGGGGTTGGCCACTGAACTACTTTAACTCTAAGAGCCATGTGCTTCATCCCTTCACTTATCCTTTGTTAGAGAAGACATGGTATTAATTGTTTTGCGAGAGGATGTTCAACCATTTTTGTGAATAAAGAGTTTAATTCAGTGTATATTGGTGAGTTGTTTCATATTGATAGTTAGTTAAATTTTACTTAATGGCATATGCCGTAAGGACTATTATTGTTAGAGAGAGTGGGATGGGGATATTAATGAGCTTCTCTCAAAGAGGAATTCAGTTCTGCCATGTGGTGGAGCATTCATACATATTGTTTGGTGACAGTAAGTTAGTAGGGGGTAATTAAGTCAGTGTTATACTTGGGATGGTTTGGTTTCAAGTATAAAAGGGAGGTTGCATTTCAACTGTTTAAATTTGATATTTGTTTATTACTTATTTACCTGCCAATTTTATATTTGAGTAGCTTCTCGGTTGTGACATTATGAGAATAATTCTTAGTTACATGGTTGAAGGAGTAGTACTGACTGAGTTGATGTTTCAGCTATGATCATTTATTGTCCTGGATATTAGTTGAGACAGAGTTAAGTTTTATTACAATGTACTTTAGCAATGTTCAACTGATTGTTGGGTCCTAGGTGTTTTGGATGTAAACATAGGTATTCCATTGGGACTGTGTGTATAACTCAAGTATGACGACATTGGTTATTATATTTCTAGCAAATTACTTCAGTTTCAAGTTTGTTTTAATCAAGTGTAATTAAGGGATTAAAGGTTCATCAACTCCGACATTTTGAAAGTTCAGTTGTACAACAAATTAAAGGGCTGTCCATGAGCACTATGTCGAGTAAAACTATGCAGTATGAAATACCCCTGCAGTGTATTGCTCTCAAAAGGCAAATGTTGTACCATACTTTTTTTGGCATACTTGGGCAGCTTGTGTATTGGTGCTCCTTGAAAGCATATCTGACTTTGCCAAGTTATGTCTAGTACTTTAAGTGTTAATATGTAGTTATATGTCATAATTCAATTAAATTAATCTTTGTAAAGCTGTTCCAGGTTTGATATATGGTTATTTATTAATTTTCTGGTTTAGGTTCTTTGAGCTGAGTCGTGATCCGGTGATGTGAGGATTACTGATCACTGTTGTTAGTTAACTGGGCTGGTAAGTGATGCATGATATTTTGCAGGGTTTTCCCTTATTGTCATAACTGTTCATGCGGGGACCAGAGGTTACATATTAGCTGTTTTGTTTACTATTATGTTATGATTTTATCTGGCCATGAGCGAAAGGATATATATACGCCATACCATTGATTTGCATTCTTCGTCATGTTACTGAAGGTGTTAATTAAAGTTCATACTTCTAGTTATGTGCTAGATTGGTACTTCTGAAAATATTATCATATTCTGATATAGTCATTTTTATGGATGACGTTAATATAGTACGCAAAGAGATTCGCTTTTACCCTCTTCGGGTTTATGTAATATAGATGATCCAATAACTTCATTCTTTTCTTCAATTCATTCTACTCTTACTCAATTATTATCTTGCTATCATCACTAGAGATGAGCTATTGCAGGTTTGCTATAGTCGTTTGTTCATCGCAAGATTGTCTTTACTAATTAACTGCTGTTTTGTTATTTTCATACAAATGAGGAGTTTCACGTCAATGGTAGGCTGTTGGGTAATGTATACATGGCTATCTGGACAACTGTTTACTTCTAATTTTCTCTTCTCATTGCAGAGGCTGTTTGTTTTGTTCGATTCCTTTGTTGGCAATTATTACTTTATTATTTTTGGACTGAATAAATTGGATAAACCAAGTGCTACTCTTCATCATTGTCATTTGCGTGGCATGACTCACAGCTTCCTCCCCATCCAACTAGATTCTCGAATCGCTTCACTATCTTTTATTCTTTTTTTAGCCATCATTTATTGTCAAATCTTTGCCATAATAACAAACTTATATAAAACAGATATATGACACTTAGTTACTTTTTGATTACAAATATTCAATATTCATAGAGCATAGCACAATTACTAAAAGGGTCTTTAGGAGATTGTATGATAGTGGTCCTCGATGTTTACCATGATCTAAATGTTTCTCAAATTGTAACAGAAATTTTAATTTATACAAAAATTCGTTAACGTTGGGAGTGCTCAAATTTACTTTCTTCTGGAATATATAGTATTTGATATGAAAAATTAAAAAATTCAACGAATGCTGCAATAATATTGATAGCCGAAAAACATACCCGACTTGGAAAATATAAATTGTCTATTAAAAATATGTTGCTCAACATCTAAAACAAAATCAGAAATAATTTTACACTCCCAAAACAAATGATCAATAGTCTCCTCCTTTAGGCAACAGAAAGTACATCGTGAATTGTTAATTAAACCCATCAAACTCAGAAGATGGTTTGTCCCAAGTATACGATGAAGAAAACGAAATTGAAAGTATTGTAATTTTGTCCCCCTTAACCACTTGAAAGGAAATTGTTTACCAAATTTTTTAAGATAATAGGGAAAATACATTTTCCAATAATCCTCAATAGTTTCAGTATATCTCTTAACCCATGTACATTTTAAACCATTAATAAAACTGCTTATATGAGTAACGTTTAATCCTTCCTCTGAAATTGAATTAATCATAACAGTACGTTTGATTTTATCGGGTTTTCCCGCCAAGATAAAGTTATACAAAACATCATCCACAAGCTTAATAAAATAATTGGGAGGATTTGGCAAGCATTGGAATAGATACACCAATTGAGATAAAGCAAACGTTTCACCAAAATTATTTAACCAATAGGAGTAAGGTCTCTACATGACCACAAATTCAATGACTTGGGCATGAAATTTAACCGAAAAATTTCATCTCCATCATTGCAGATAACAATACCTAAAACAATTACTGGACCATCAGTCCACCTACAAAAATAATGGTCAATAAAGTGTGGTTTATGAGTAATTAAAGGACCTAGTGGAAAAACACTAGACTTATCAAAGTGAATCTTACGCCCAGAAACCAGTTCAAAATCTTTCAGGATAAGAATAACCTTTCTCAATGACTCATAAGAACCATCAAGGAATAAAATAGTATGATCAGCATACTGGAGGATTTGTAATTCGTTATTTAAAATAGAAATACCTTTAACATTTAAGCTTTGAACATTTAAACTTTGTTCTTACCAAAACAATGAGAGCCGCCCATGGACTGTGGCTTTCCCTAATTACACGTAATCACACACCATTCTATTTCTTACTCGTATTGGGGCATGTTCTCCTGTAAGAACCTGATGTCTAATGGTGGAAGAGCATCATTAGTCATTGTCATCTTGAGAAAATACTTCCTTATGTTCCTGTAGAAAGTTAGTAAGTGAAATCCTTGTTCGGAACTCAGGTGATTAAAATTGACATTGACTGGAACAGGAAGTTGATTGTGGGGTTTACTAAGAGGATTATCATTACTGTTTATATATGTTGTTTGATATCAACCTGAATTTTTGTATCATCTACTAGTCAATACAATACCAGTTATTTCATTTGTAACTTGTAAGCAAATCAACACCAAACGATTCAGCTAAGACAGTCCTCTTTCTAAGCAAAATATCTTTGATGCTAACATTCGTACTTCTCACCTGAGTAGTTTAATTTTGTACAGTTGATAGTGACCTAGCTTCTTTTTGGAGATTGTTAACTTCCACTGGGAGGGGTTCTGTAAGCATTCGACAAACCAGACCACTAACGTAGTCCAACATCCAATGGGCGTCTATCACTAAAGAATATATTACTTGGAACAACTAAAGCTATGATAACGATCTGAACACTTGCAATATTAAGATTTAATTCTACACGGCCTGTGAAGTGATTAGCTCCTTTCAGTTTTAGCCATTGAAAGGGGATCTGACTTAATTACCACACATATAAGCCAAATTAGTGCCGAAATATGCATGCGACAAGGTAGTTACTTGTGAACCGGTATCAATTATACAACGCACTGGACAGCCTCCAATTAGAATGTTTGTATAATCTGTTATCCCCCGATAAACTCGTCTCGAATCTCTTGAGATGGAACTGTTGAGCCTAACAGGTACTAGCCTCCACAGTTTGACTCGAAACTGTGGATTTTCTTTGTTTTGATGAGGAGCAGGAAGTTGTTCTGAAGTGTTGCCAAGTGCGTATTGCTACGGGAGGGGGTATGGAGGGTCCCTCCGACGGCAGTTTCTTCCTATATGACCAGGTATGTAGCATACCCACCATAAAGGCCTTACATCTTCCGTGAACTGGTCAGTTGGCCTTCGTGGTATTGCAATTGTTTGTTGCAGTTCCATTATTTGTTGCTGCATGGATCTAAAGGCAACTTCCATCTCTTTGCGCTCTTACCTATTCTTGTTCATTCCAACAGGTCTGATTGATGTGTCAGACTACAGGGATGGTGCCTTGACGTCCCCCAAGCCTGCTTCCACTACCCCGTTTGCAGGGTTTGCGGCCGTGTTTGCGTTTAGCTGAAGTGCCTCTTCTTTCAAATTGAGGAAAGAAAGTGGCCTTCAATGTGGACACCCATTCATCTAGACATGGGTTATTTTAGTTACATTTGTTCCATTGAAGGTAGAGATCCTATGATCTGTTGGGATGTAAACTGTAGGGACAGGTGAGGTGTAGTAACCACGAGCAGAGTCTGGACAAGGTGCCATGATTTGATGCATTTTCTTCAGCCATAATAATAACCCTTTAGCCATAATAGAAGCCATATATAACAATAAAAGATCCTGCTAGGATCGAAACGTCAAGCCAACTTACTTTTACACATAATAATATGCCAACAGATACCAAAGTAGTGCACTTACAATGACCAACAATTCCCCTAGTAACACAGTTAAAATGGAATATAAGAAATGAAATATATATAAAGGACAGTAGCTCACTGCACTCTGAGTATGTAAAACTGAATTTCCGATATAAATTTAACATTAAGTTTGCCCTACTCGATGTACCAAAATGATGTAATGGAAATCAAGAACTGAGGGTTGTTTTTAGCTTCTTACTAACCTTGGACTTTAGAAACCCTAATGCTCAGGAAGTTTGAATACCAAGCATTATCTAGGAGACACAGAAACAAAATAAACAACACTGGACAACAGAGTGCAAGGGATTGAAGTCAGATAGATCCATTCGATAGTTTAGCCACTTCAGTCAACCATAATAATTAACTTCATTAGTGCTTAACTTACTATAAAAGGTCTTCGATAACAGATAATAATTAAGTGTTATGTAACAAAACATAGTTCGTGTATATAATAAGCTGAATGTATTTCTTGGTTATCTGTTTCGTTCCTGCTTGTGATTGTTGGTGCTGGCTAGGGGTTCCGTTTGCGCCCAGTACAATATTACATAAGTGTTCCCATCCGGCGGTAAGCAATAATTAAGTAGTTTAGGGACACTTCCTTTATGCAGAATCACAAATAAAACACTTCTGGCTTCCTCCAAGTATCACGATGGATAGTAGGAGGAAGTTTCTTCAAAGGAGCAATTATAGAACATCCCGCAACAGCAGTGGCTACACCGGCTAGGTTGGACACAAACGCTTGCAGTATTATAATGAGATCCGTTAATCTTCGTTGTACTGTGTGGGCATTGTGTGTACGTGTAACGATGTAGCCAACTACACCGTGGACACCGTATTAGCTTTTCTATGGCTTAAAGGTGTTAGGAATATTGATAATGGTGAAACTGGCCTCCAGACAAAGTCTTTTACTTATTATACAGGTTCCTATAGCAGAGTGCTGGAATAATGATCAAAATAGGATTACGCTGTTGACAAGACACACATAATTCTTCTACATTGTAATAAGTGATAAGCTACAAAAAGTGAGTCTTCACTGCTTGTCAGGTAGGTGTGCTCTGCTAATAAATTTGACTAACAGGCAGAACCTTCACTACTAAGGGAGGAATTAACAGGTGTATAATGTAGTAACCAATCTGCCAAATCAGGAGATGGCAATATCCTGCCTTATCCTAAATATACTCTTGCCACTGGTCAACTGGTACTAATATGTTGGTCACTTTACATATTCAGTAGCAAGTAAACTTGTTGACAGGGCTGTTAATGTTTATGTTAACTAACTTATAAAGCGCACGATATCAACAAAGAAAAAGTGCATTCAGCGGCGGTGTACACAAATAATAATAGGAATATTAAGTAAATACAGTACAAGAAGTTCAATAAAATGCTTTCTTAAAGAGGTGAGTTTTTATTCACGCTTCAATCGTTCAAAACTATGAATATTTTGAAGAAAACCAGGTAAGCTATTTCAGGTCATGGTGGCTGCGACTGGAAACGATCTGTCTTTAAATGTTTTACGTTTAGTTATTGGAATATCAAGGACAATGCCCAACTCAGTAGATGAAGAACGTAAACCTGGACAAGTTTTGCGAAGAGTGATAAGTTCTGTTAAATAAGGAGGAGCCTTATCATGAAGATATTTGAAGACAAACGTTGCAATTTTATAGTAATTTCGAGCCTTGATTGGGAGCCGATGAAGTGAGCAGAGAGAGAGTCTGAAGCACTATCAAACTTGCCTTTACCCAGAACCAGCTTTGCATATGTTCTGCACACGTTGCAACTTTTTGATACCAGGAAGATCATCATATAATATATTTCAATAGTCAAGGTGAGATAGGACAAGATATGAAGCGAGCGATTTGCGAATGTCTACGATTTAGTACTTACGGATGCTCCTAATTAATTAAGGTTAAAGAGTGCAGTTTTACATTTAGCCGTTATATGTTCTCGGAAGTATAGTGTTTCATCCCAATATACTCCTAATTATTTGATTGAAGACGATTTTTTTACTAAGCTACCACTCACAGCTATGGAATCAGTGTTGCATTTTTGTAGTTGTTGTTTACTTCCGAAAATAAACTCCGTTTTCCGGATTGAGTTTCAATTTGTTTGAGTTCATCCAAAGGTGAACTTCAGAATAGCAGCTTTCAAGATTTGAGATCACATCTCCTTCAATAGATTGCTGTGGTATAAATGACTTATTAAGTCCGTGGTCATCTGCATATCCCATTACGTTGATGGCAAAAGCATCAATGACACTGCCTAAAGGGCTGGCATAAATCGAGTACGAGGCTGTTGATTAACTTAACTGACACAAAATAAACAATGGAACGATTGTTTTAGCAACAGATTATAGACGAAACAAAAGCAGCACACCTGCTAAGATATTCTTAATTTAATTAAAATCAGTTTGATGAGACTTGGTAGGTATCTTGACATGATTTAGATGGAATGTGCCAGGTCGTCCTGATGTGGGTTCAACTGGACTTGACATGGCTTTTACACATATTTTAAGTGTGTCACTAAACAGGATTGGTCTTTTTGACATATTTTGAATTGACCTTGCCTTGTCTTTGTGACATTGAATTGAATAAAACTTGACAAGTCTTTTTGACATGTTTGGAATGAATGTGGCATTGTTTTTGAGATGTGGGTTCGATGGGAATTAGCATGCCTTTGAGAATATTTTAAGGATGTAATTTGACAGGTCTCTTTAAGATGGTTTAGATGAGATTTGGTAGGACTGGTCTTTTGGACATGTTTTAAATGGACCTTGCCTTGCTTTATTTGGGATGCTTTGGTGTAACACTTGGAGTACCTGTGATATTTAGGCACTATGCATCCCGGCCAACTGGGTGTGGTTATTTACTTGTTAACACATCATAGTTAGTAAATGGTTCATTATCTGAATGAGCGTTGGATCTAACGGGTGAATACTATCCTTTGATTTCTGTACGAGGGTCATGTCCCACACGTCTAAAAATGAAAACCTTCTATCCTGACTGAAAACATCTCTTAATGTCTTCTCTCCTTGTAAAGCTATCCAATCACTGGATATAAGGATAAACCCACCGATGGAATGTTCCCTGGTGTTAGCACTTCTGACTATCACCTTAGTCTCTGGACTTCTCTGCCAAAGTCTACCAACAGCACTTTTAATTGCTTCTAGTCGGTCCCTGTAGAAGGTACCATCTGGAACCCCAAAGTGGGCCCAGATAGACAATATAATGAAGACATCAGGCCCACCTTCCAAGTCATCTATTTCTTCTGCTACATACCTCAGTTTTTTGGCATTTAGCTTTCCGCTCCCTCTTATCGGGGGACCGTGGAATTTATAGCGAAGAGTTGTACCGTTTCCTACGCAGCGTTTTTCCCCAGAAATTTCAATGTTATCGCAGGTTGTACTTTTTTGCAGGTAATAATACATTTGCCTTCCGGTGGAATCTCCATAAATGTGAATGGTTTTCTTTGTCATGCATGACTGGATATCATTTGGCTTGAATGATTTGAGACTGCAATGGTAAGGTTGCCATGTGTTGTTGTAGTAGAAGCCTCTAGTTTGAACAGATGACGTCACGGGAGCTAGAGTACAGGTCGGCAATGCATCTGGATCAGGCGCTGCTCCTCTCACATTGATGGATGGTAGTGACAAAGTTTTCAACTTGGTCTTCGTGCTGAAAAAAAAAGAAGAAGAAACCAGAGAGCCAGTTGGCTTTGTGATTCCTTGCAATATCATTTGCTCAAAACTCGACATATCTGACTTTTGTAGATCAAGTGAGTTAAATTTGTTCATGATCCAAATTGAATTGTCTGTTCGAACTTTTAAAAAAGGTCAACTTCTTTAGGGATTAAGGATTGGGAGGTAATGGGCAATTCCCTCTAATGTATTCATTTAAATATTTTTACAACATGTCTGGATTTTAAGTCAATTCTGACAGAGTTGTGATATACAGTGGAAATGTCTTGACGATGTGCAGGTGCATATAATGGCAAACTTTTGAAAGGAACATTTCTACAATCATTCTCTTTGCAAGCCTGAGTATATTGGATTTTTTGAAACATTGTCATGAAGGTACCCTCAAAACAGAAGATGACGCGTCTCAACATAATCTCCTACCTTTTCTTCATGATGAAAAGCGGTAAATCTAACATTTAAGACATTTAATAAGTACCAGCTAGTTTAAGGAAAGTAGAATAGAGAATATACCAAGATTAACGA